>NW_024395864.1:0-66339 GCF_016617805.1 Bactrocera tryoni | reverse complement strand
TGTTTTACAAATAAAACCATAAAATAGCTCTATTATATCATTTGTTTTCACTTTGAACAAAATATTAAAATTTCATTGAAGTGCAAGATATTAGTATTGCCACAACGAAATTATGTACATGCAAAATGGACAGCTGTGCTGTCTTGTGAACATGCCGGCCATAGTTATGTCGCTGCCTTCTTACAAATGTTCATGTAGTAGGATTCACAACGCCATTGCGCACAACGCTGCAGTCTGTCGCGCTCATCGTGTTCAGCACTTGAAAGTGTTGCTTGTTGATTTGTTTGTTAAATGCGCGCCCCGTTGTTTATTATATTTTGTTTTGATTGTTGATGTTGCGCTCGGTTTGTGTTGGTTTTTTTTTTGGTTTGTTGGAATCGTTTTACTGTGTATTTTTATTTTCGATGTAATTTGTTTTTGTGTTTGTGACTTCATCCTCGTAAATCTTTATATTTGATGTGTATGTACGAATGTGCATATGTTACATTTTTGTGTACAGCACTGCACTTTCTTTTGTTTCAAATTTGTTTTTTATTATGTTTAAAAATTATTAAACTTTTTCTACTGCACTTTTTTGTTTGGTTGTTTTTCCTTTTTGTTTGGATTGTTATATATTGTTACGAATTTACTTTTCTAGGTTCGTATCATGGATTGACAAATAAAACAAAAAAAACCATTTAATTCAAACAAAATCTCTTTATTCACTATAGCAGTTTACTCTAAACACTGGTTCGTTACGTTGGCGCTGCCACGGCTTATATAGCCACGCACTCTTCGCTGATGCCGATGTGTCCTTCTAAAATATTGCATCTGGCAATTATAAGAACATAATGCTATACGTTCCATATACAGTTAATGTTTATGTAGACAAACAAACAATCGCGGCGCCCAATGTTTACAATACGGAATGCATATAGCAAAACAAACACATATAAAGATGCTATGCATTCCATAAACATGCAGCTGTTGTTCATGTTATAAGTAGACAAACAGACAACCACGGCGCCCAATGTTTATAATAAGGACTGCATATAGTAAGACAAACACATATAATGATGCTATGCATTCCATATATGTACATGCAGCTGTTGTTCATGTTATAAGTAGACGAACAGACAACAGCGGCGCCCAATGTTTATAACAATGGATGCATTTAGCAATACAAATACACGTGGTACCAAACTTAATACTACTTTTGTAACACTGTCCTGCACTTAAGCCTAACCTTCCCGATTAGGCACAAATCCTCTTGAACTAAATGGGGCGAGCCTCTCCAAATGTACTACTTTCATTTTACATCGTGCTTTTCCATTTCTTTGGTATACTGCAACCACGTCATTAAGTCGTTTCATCACCACATAGGGCCCTTCCCAGGCTGTCTGCAATTTCGGGGACAAGCCTTTCTTTTGAAGTGGATTGTACAACAGGACCAGATCACCTTCTTCAAAACCTTTTGAATTTGCCGCTTGATCAAACAGATCATAGATGCAATTCATTCATTTTTTCCTTTAAGGCAGGGCAATAATCTCCATCATTTCTTACAGCTGAATGATTCATCCCAAACTTAAGATCAGCAGGGAATCGCAGATTAGATCCGAAAATAATCTTTGCTGACGTGTAACCAGTTTTCTCGTGCTTCGCTGAACGATACGCCAGCAGGAACATCTGGATGCACTTGTCCCAATTCCGTTGATCTTTATCAACGATTTTCCGCAGATGTTCTTCGAGCGTTCGGTTGAATCTCTCTACCATCCCATCTGATTGTGGATGTAACGCTGTTGTCCGTGTCTTGTAGATGCCCAATAATGTACAGACTTCTTGGAAAATGGAAGATTCGAAATTCCTGCCTGGATCTGAATGCAATTCGACGGGCACTCCGAACCTCGTTATCCAATTTTCTACAAATGCTTCGGCTACTGTCTTCGCTTCTTGGTTTGGTAAGGCATACACTTCTGGCCATTTACTGAAATAGTCCATGACAACCAGTAGATATTTGTTTCCGGCCGTACTGGTTGGGAACGGACCTGCAACATCCATTGCGACTCGTTCAAATGGTGATCCCACGTTGTACTGTTGCAGCCTACCACGACTTTTGACTTTGGGACCTTTAGCTGCCATGCACTTTACACAATTACTTATCCATCCTGCTAATGAATCTCGACAACCAATCCAGTAGAACCGTTGTTTAATCTTCCTATAGTTTTTGTAATCCCAAGGTGCCCTCCACTAGGTCCATCGTGATATTCTTTCAATACTTTCGGGATCATGGACTTCGGTACTATGATCAGCAGACGAGACTGTTTGCCATCTTCGCTTCCACAGGTACGATGAAGGTATCCATTAACGAGGTTTATGCTGTTCCATTTCGCCCAATATGCTTTTGCAGTTGGACTCTCACTACTTATTTGTTCCTTTGGTGGTCGTACTCCATTTTCTTTGGCTATTATCAGCTTTGCAAGATCAGGGTCCTCCAGCTGATTGGTTCTGATACGGTGAGGAGTCCAATCATCTTCAGGTTGTATATTCAGCAATTGCACGTCGATTATACCTTCTTTTCCTTCTGATTTGGAGCAATGTTTGCATTCCAGTGGACAAGGGCGACGTGATAATGCATCCGCATTTTTGTTGTGAATCCCCTTTCGGTGTTCTGTTTCGAAGTCGTAATTCTATAATCTTTCGATCCATCGTGCAATTTGGCCTTCCGGATTCTTAAACTGTAATAATCATTTTAATGCTACATGATTCCTTAGCAAGAATCGTTGCCCATACAAATACTTGTGGAAATGTTTTATACATTCCATCACAGCTAGTAGTTCTTTTCGCGTCACACTGTAGTTTTTCTCAGGTTTCCCGAGCACTCTGCTGTAATACCCAATTACTCTTTCTTGCCCGTCGATGAGCTGAGACAGGACACCTCCAATTCCATAAGCGATCGCATCTGTATCCAAGATGAATTTCTTTCCAGGTATTGGATAAGCTAACATCGGCGCCGTACAAAGTAGTTCTTTAAGCTGCTCAAACGCTTTTTCTTGTTCCAACTGCCATACAAACGGGCGATTTTTCTTTATTAAATTATGCAAACTTCTAGCCACGTTCGCAAATCCAGGTACAAAACGGCGTTAATACGTGCATAAGCCGAGGAAGCTGCGGAGTTCATGTATGTTGGTGGGTCGAGGCCAATCTTTAACTGCTTTTATTTTTCCCTCCTCGTTGTGAATACCCTCAGTTGACACTTTATGTCCGAGATATGAGACCTGCTTCTTCAATAATGAACACTTTTTGGGATTCCGGCTGATGCTATTCGCTGAAAGACTTCCTCTAGATTTTTCAGATGATCATCAAAACTTTTTCCCATGATGATAATGTCATCAAGATACACCAAACATGTCTTCCAGTTGAGTCCTTTTAACACATGTTCCATCAATCGCTCGAACGTTGCAGGCGCATTACATAACCCAAATGGCATCACAGAGAATTCCCATAACCCGTCGCCCATACTGAAAGCGGTCTTTTCACGGTCACATTCATCAATCTCGACTTGCCAATATCCACTTTGTAGATCTAATGTAGAAAACCATTTCGCTCCAGACAAGGTGTTTAATGTATCGTCGATTCTCGGTAGAGGATAACTGTCTTTCTTTGTGACATCATTCAATTTCCTATAATCTACGCAGAAACGGGTGCTACCATCTTTCTTTTTAACTAAGACGATAGGTGAGCTCCATGGACTTATTGGAGGTTCGATTACACCGTTTTTGTGCATGTCGTCCATTTACGATACCGTTGATAGTAAGATTGTTGACATGGCGACCTATTTGTGATATCGAGATGGCGGGGCAAATAGTTGACGGACCCAGTTCACGCACCTTTGAACTGTTCCGTTTTAGTTTAACGACTTGTGAGAAGTGGATACTCTGTCCTCGTTATCTGTTGCTTGTTTCCGTTTTGATGGGTTTACTTTTATATTGCCATTTCGGGCAAAGTGACCCGCTTTTCCACAGTTGAAACATCTGCCTGTTGTATTTACTCGCGGTGCAGCAATTGTCTTCAGAGTCTTCAATATTTCTTCCATCAGCGCCGGTTGTTCCATTTTAATTCTTTGTACTTTGTCTGCTGGTTTACTTAGTAGAGAAGCTGTTTCCTGTGTGAGGGCGTGCGAAACCATTTCAGCAAACGTTCTTTTTGGCAATGCATGTGTGGCGCGTTTGGTGTCCACATCACGAATTCCATTTATGAAATTATTGAATTTTCACCCTCTCAATGCAATCCACAGGTGCATCTGCCTTTGCCAAATGAGTCAGTCGTTCTATTTCAGTTGCGAACTCTTGCAATGACTCGTTCATCTTCTGACCCCTATTATGCAGTTCAATCTGGTAAATTTGTTTCCGGTGCTCACTACCATATCGTCTTTCTACCGCACTCATCAATGCCTCATAGTTGTCCCGTTCACAATCTGGAATAGTCTGAAGGATTTCTGCCGCAGGTCCTTTCAATGATACAAACAAGGACGCCACTTTGTCCGCTGCATTCCAGTTATTGGCTATTGCTGTCTTTTAAAACTGAAGTTTGAAAATTTGAAATGTAATACTTCCATCGAATGCGGGTGCCTACAATCTTGGATTATTTGTTGATGGTGCAGGGCCATGCAGTTGCAGTTCTCGCATACGATTACTCAATTGAAGAGCTTCTGATTTTAAATTTTCTTCGTCATTTTTTAACGTGCTTAAATCGTCATCAAGTTTTGAAAATTTCTCTTGCACTTGTTTTTGTACTTGTGTAGTATTTTCTGTAATCTGTTGTACCGTACGATTTTCTAACTGCGTATTATTTTCAGTCATTTGTTGTGTGAGGCGAGGCTCTAACTGTGATGTATTTTCAGCTATTTGTGTCATTTGCTGTGCCAGACGATTTTCTGTTTGCACGGCATTTTCTGCCGTTTGCTTAATAGCCACTAACAGCATGTTCATGTCTACACTTGATGATGTTCGTTGTTCTTCTACTTTTTCTTCTACCTTTGTAGAAGTTTCTGGCCCAACAAATTCGAACTCGTCCACATTAATTCCATCCGCTTCCATTGCTTCACGTAATCGTGCCTGCAGATCCGCCTTTTGCCCGCTTATCGGCAAATTACGCTCCTCCAGTTCCTTTTTTAATTGCTGAATTCTCAATTCTCCGAATTTAACCATCTTGAATTTGGATTATTTGACAATCCCACTTCTGACACCAATTGTTGCGAATTTATTTTTCTAGGTTCGTATCATGGATTGACAAATAAAACAAAAAAAACCGTTTAATTCAAACAAAATCTCTTTATTCACTATAGCAGTTTACTCTTAACACTGGTTCGTTACGTTGGCGCTGCCTCGGCTTATATAGCCACGCACTCTTCGCTGATGCCGATGTGTCCTTCTAAAATATTGCGTCTGGCAATTATAAGAACATAATGCTATACGTTCCATATGTTAATGTTTATGTAGACAACCGCAGCGCCCAATGCTTACAATAAGGAATGCATATAGCAAAACAAACACATATAAAGATGCTATGTATTCCATATACATACATGCAGCTGTTGTTGACAAACAGACAACCGCGGCGCCCAATGTTTATAATAAGGACTGCATATAGTAAGACAAACACATATAATGATGCTATGCATTCCATATACATGCAGCTGATGTTCATGTTATAAGTAGACAAACAGACAAACGCGGCGCCCAATGTTTATAACAAGGGATGCATATAGCAATACATATACACGTGGTACCAAACTTAATACTACTTTTGTAACAATATGTATGTTACTACTTTTGTTACAATATGTATGTACATATTGTTTTCTTTCTTTTTGTTTTTGTTCGCCACTGCACTTCACTGCACTGCACTAATTCTTGTTTTGTTTTAGTTTTAGTTTGTGATTTGTACCGTCTTTTTTTAAATTTTGGTACCAAAATTTAATATTTTTTTTTTGGACGAAACCAATAGGGCCATTCGGAATGGCTCGCAGGACCATGATTAAATTGCTGCTTAAATTTGCAAACAGATGTACAAGCCACTTCAACGATTCTACAATAAAAATGCTCACGCTTTAAAATGTACAATCATCTAATATAATATTTATTAAATTCTTATAACAAATATCAATTTATATTAATTAATGGACGACGAAAGTATGCATATGTACGGGGGGGTTGGGTTGACTTATCTCATTTAGACATATCGGCCCCCCTAGGCGAATATTCAGCCTAGCAATATCTGTAATTGCTAGAGTGTTGCCACTACGTTGCTGAGTTCAGTAGCGGGGCGATGCTGTGGCGCTTTTGGACGACCCCTGGTTGGTGCAACGTGGTGCGCACGCCATTGATGGGGCTCAGGCCGGGCTGCAGTGATTCGTACCGTCGTGTGCTTGCCTTGGTCTACCCGTGCTTGAGGCAGCTGGCCGACCTAAATCGCGTCGTGGGGTCCTGTGCAGCAGCGTGTGATGTGGTCTCGTGTGTGGCACGTGTGGCATAAGTCATCGGAAGCACACTCCTGCGTCACATGCGTGTGCGATAGGCAGTTGAGGCAGTGCTCATGTGCCTGGGCAGCTGGCCGACCTAAATCGCGTCGTGGAGTCCTGTGCAGCAGCGTGTGATGTGGTCTCGTGTGTGGCACGTTTGGCATAAGTCGTCGGAAGCACACTCCTGCGTCACATGCGTGTGCGACAGGCAGTTGAGGCAGTGCTCATGTGCCTGGGCAACACGCTGGCGTTGTCTCGGTTATAACTCCTTAAAGAGCTGTACGTCGATATAGTCCCAGTACGTGCCACGTTGGTTGCCGACCGAACAGTAGGTGTTGGGATAGTAAGCATGTCCACATCCATCTTGATCTCTGTAAAAAATGGTATTTGAATATACATGGTAGTATATAAATGGAATGTGCGATTGTGCCACGTTATGTGGCATGACTGGGTCGTCGTATTGACCGACCATTTCTGTAATTTTTTATTGTTATTGTTAACGGTTTGCTACGGGTTGCGGTTTTATTGATTTATTTTCATTGTTTGATTGATTTTTGTATGTGTTTCGGCATTATGTTCGGATTCTTTAGTATCGGATTTTCGCTATTATCCGCGGTTGGTAGAAAGCATAATTTAACCAGAAGTCTGGTGGGTATTCCGCTTTGAGTACGGGGATCAACTACCCTGATGTGACCGTCTGAGCCATAATGGAGCTTTTCTATACGACCAAGTCGCCACTCGGTAGGTGGGAGACAATCGTCATTAATAAGTACACAATCTTCAAGCTTTGGCGCACTTTCTGATGTTTTCCATCGATGCCTCTTGTGGAGGTCCTTTAAATAGTCTTCTTTCCATCTACGACTGAAATTTTGATGGAGAATTTTAATTCTCTCCCATCGATTTAATAATGATAGCGACTCCACGCCAGGCTCAGGTGTGGCCAGAATGGGTGCTCCTTTGAGAAAGTGCCCTGGAGTTAGGGCTGTGAGATCTGAGGGATCTTGCGAGAGTGTTGTTAGTGACCGTAAATTGAGAACGGCTTCAATGCGAATTAATAGTGTTGTAAATTCTTCGTAATTAAATTTATAGTTTCCAGCTACCTTTTTTAAGTGGGACTTGAAGCTTTTTACAGCTGATTCCCATAAACAACCCATATGAGGAGCTCTTGGAGGAATGAATTGCCAATTAATGCCTCGGGGAGCGTACTTTTGTACAATCTTAGGGGAGACTTGTTTAATAAAATTCACAAACTGTTTTTCTGTGGCTCTTTGAGCCCCGATAAAGGTTTTTCCATTGTCGCTCATAAGTTTGGACGGAAAACCGCGTCGTCCGACGAAGCGAGCAAATGCCGCGAGAAAAGCCTCTATTGTCAGATTAGTACATAGCTCTAGGTGCACTGCTTTTGTCATAAAACAGACAAAGACAGCCACGTAGCCTTTCGTTAGAGTGGGAGACCTTAGCATGGACGCCTTTATCTGAAAAGGTCCAGCAAAATCCACACCTGTGATAGTGAAAGGCAGAGCGAAGTTGCAGCGTTCCGGTGGAAGTGCTGCCTCAATCTGCGTCCTCATCTTCTGTTTATGCATAGTGCAGATCTTACACATGAAAATGCACTTTTTTATTTGAGGCTTAAGTCAAGGAATATAGAACTCTTGGCGGATTATATGTTGCATTAGGCGAAGTTCCGCGTGGAACATTAGTATGTGTATATACTTGAGTCGAGACTACTCTGGTATTATTAGCGGATGGCGTTCGTTATATGTCAGGCTCGAGTTGGCAAGCCGACCATTAGCACGAAGCAGACCTTTCGTATCCAGATATGGATTTAGTACCAAGAGTGAGCTCTTTTTGTCAATCGGCTTGCATTATCTTAGTAGTGGCATTTCGCAACTGAAGTGGCGCGACTGAGTATAAGTGATAAGAGCGACCTTTGCCTTTTCTAGGTCTATGTGCGTCAATATATCGCCTTGGGAGAACAGCGTGGGTTCTCCCTTCACTCTAATTTTGAGTCGCTTGATGAAGTTTAACATGAAAGGGATTACCCTGAGCGCTCGGGGGTAGGATGAAAATCGCTCAAGGATGTCAGTATCATCCAATGTTGTGTGAAAGGAGTCGATTTTTCGACTTTCGGGGGCAATTACGTTGCGCATGGGCGATCGCGGCCAAGAATCGGGGACTCTGTTAACCATCGAGGACCATTCCAGAGGCTTGCACCCTTTTGTACCTAGATCGGCAGGATTGTCAGCACTGGCTACGTGTCGCCAAGTGGCTGATCCCACTAGGTCAAGGATTTGAGACGTTCGATTGGAAATATACGTCTTCCATGCATGTGGATGTTTTTCTAGCCAGGCTAATACAATTTCGGAATCAAACCAGAGAAAAAATTTATATTTTGCCATATTTATATGCGTTTGCACCATGGATACTAGTTTGGCTACCAGTAGCGCACCACATAGCACCAGTCGTTACAGAAATTTTGTTTTTAGCGGTGCCACCTTAGCCTTGGCTACTAGTAGGTGACTGGAGGTCGCTGTGTCAGATTGTGTGCGCACATAGATGGTCGCATAATATGCCTTTTCAGAGGCATCACAGAAGCCATGTAGTTCGACTTTGTGCTCTGGGGCATAATTTATCCATCGTGGGATTTGTATCTGTGAGATATCATTCAGATTACCCGCGATCTGGGACCACGTTTCTAAACGAAGTGGTTTCACTTGTTCATCCCATTCAGTTCCGTCTAGCCACAATTCTTGTATTAGGATTTTTGCTTGTATCATAATTGGCGAAAGCTATCCTGCGGGGTCGAAAAGTTTTGCCACCGAGGCTAAATTTGCCTTTTTGTTATAGCTGATAGTGCGAATATTGACTCATTAGTGTATGAAAACTGGTCAGATATCGCATTCCATTGTATCCCCAAAGTTTTTGTTGTGCTTTCCTTTTCGAATTTAAGGAAATTAGTGTCTAATAGATTTTGTTTAGGTATGTCCTTTAAAATATTAGGGTGGTTCGCCGTTATCTCTTTCAACGGAAACCCTGCTCTATTGAGCGCTTGTGTCACTTGTGCTAGTGACTCGTATGCCTCTGGAAGACTGTGGCTTCCAGACAGAATGTCGTCTACATAAGTGTGTGTTTTCAACATTTGTGTTGCCAGAGGAAATACTGACTTTGTGTCTTCTCCCAGTTCGTGGAGTGTACGAATGACTAGGTATGGGGCACAGTTTACGCCAAAGGTAACTGTTTTTAATTTAAAGTCGCGTAGTGGACTATTGTGAGATTTTCGGAAAATAATTCGCTGAAAATCTTGATCCTCTTTATGTATGACTATTTGTCGGTAAATTTTTTCAACATCCCCATTGAAAAATATTTGTATATACACCAGTTTAGTATGAGGAGCATTGAATATGGCTGAAGCGTGGGTCCCGTAAATAAAATCTCATTCAGGGAATTCCCTGAACTTGAGGATTTTGATGCATTAACGACAACTCTTACCTTTGTGGTTTTTTGTCTGGCTTTATTACTGCATTGTGAGGCAGGTAAAAAATAAAAACTGTTGGATAGCAGAGGAGCGGGAATGACCTAAGGCGAGTGTGTGGGGAAATTCTGGCCTTAGTGGTAGTCGTACGACATACCGGCCATTATCTAATCGAGTAGATGTGGATTTGTAAAAATCCTCACAATATCGGTCCTCTGAAGTTGTGATTGATATGAGGGGGAGTTCTTCTAACTCCCAAAATTTCTTCAGTTGTGTATTGAGGTACTCGCTTGAGATTTTCACAACTTGAGTTGTCATTGTTGTGACTGGTTCGGCAACTAGTCCACTTAGGACCTATCCGAAAATGGTATTTTGCGCCAGAAGGGTTTTTGTAATTTTCTCAACACCTTCGAGAATAATTTGTGGTACCAGATCGCTGCCTAATAGAATGTCTATTTGAGCGGGAGTGTTGCAGTTGGGGTCTGCTAACTTAGGGTGTGAAACCTTTTGCCATTGCATGCTATTTATACGATAGCTTGGAAGCATGTTTGTTAGTTGCGGTAAGAAAACAGCTTCTGCTTGTATGCGCTTAATGGGAAGAAGAAAATAAGGGTAATGGAGCAGATTTTGTTTGAGTTTTGTACTACTCTTCCGCCCATTCCCGTAATTTCAAAATTAGCTAGTTTTGTTGGCAATTGTAGCCTACTTTGTGCCCTAGACGCTATAAATGATCGTTGAGATCCTTGGTCTATTAAGGCCCTAAGTTTAAACAGTTCTCCTCGGTGCTCGATGGAGACCACTGCTGTGGGTAATAATACACTGCTTTGGTTTTCGCTGTGTAGCGTCTGAGTTTTTAAAGCCTTTGAGCAGCATGGTGCTTCTTGGCAATTTTTGGAATTTCGTAAGTCGGGATTTGCTGTTGCAACTAATCCCGCAGCTCTTTTAACATTAGCGTTATTTTGAGCGAAGCTGGAAAAATTTGTAACGTGAAGCATTGAGTTATGTCGCTTATGGCAGTAAACGCAATTAAATTTGCTTTCGCAATCTTTGAGCGCATGCGCATGTGACAAACAGTTGGTACAAAGTTTTTTCGTTCTTACGAAGTTGTCTCTTTCGTTAATATTTAGTTTTTTACATTTCTAGCAAGATTTCAGCCTGTGCCCTCCTTTACACAGTTCGCATGACGTATGTTTATTTTGTTCGGATGTGAACGCTTGTGTTTTGAAAAAACTACGATTTAAGTTGTTATTGTTACTCGCTTGTGGTCTAATGAAACTTCGATTTAGGTCGTGTTGAACATGTTTAGTTCTGACCATTTTTTTATTTACCCTTTCCGCAATTTCATATTGGGTAGTTAAGAAATCTTTCATCTGTTGCCACGTTGGGCACTTTCTTCGTGATGAGAGCGATTGCTGCCACAAAAGTAACGATTTTTCTGGTAATGCGGAATGGCATATATTTACCAGAATGGGGTCCCAATTGTCTGTGGGAATATTCTGTGTCGCTAGAACCGACAAGCAATTTGAAACAGTGGATTGAAGTTTTATAAATTCTTCAGTTGTTTCTTTCTGAATTTTTGGTAAATTCATTAATATTGTGACTTGTTTGTCGACTAATATTCTTTCATTCTCGTCACGAGCTTTTAGAGCTTGTCAAGCATAATTGAAATTTTCGTCATTAAGAGCGAACTGTTTGACTATTACGCCTGCTTGACCTTTTTTTTGTATCGGATGTGATACAATTTTTGCGCTTGTGATAATTTTGGATGGTTTATGTACACGGCTGTAAACACGTCCCGGAAGGACTGCCATTGTTCATAACCACCATGAAATATTTCTGTGTGACATGCAGGCCCCTTGAGGTGGATGCCTGAACTCGCCTCTTGGCTTTGAACTTGTGGCAGCTCTACTCTCGGTTGTGGAGTAGGTGTAATTGCTTTAATTAATTTCAATTGATCGGAGATCATAGCTTTCGTCTCTTCGTGCTGGTCTAAGCAGTTTTCATATTTGGAATACGCTGAAGATTTGAAATTTTCAGGTAAATCTGATTCGTCAGATTCTACAGTTGCGTCATACGCAGCTTGGGGACGTGTCCAGAAATGACCTAGATTTTCTTTTTTGATTTCTAATACCGATTCGGAATTGTTTTGAATCGGTGAAGATGAAAATCGAGTGCAATATCGAATTAAACTGTCACTCTCAGCAATGAACTTAGTATATGAAATATCTTTCAGCTTTTCAAAATGCCAATACGTATGTATGTGCTTTTCTCTCTACCAACTCTTAAAATTTTTTGTTTTATTTTGACCGGCAATTTCTTTTTTAATTAGCAAATTTTAAAATTTTTAATAAATTAAAATTCCGCATTTACCGCTTTATTTTTTCGAAATTTTGTAAAATTTGTGAAATTTTAATTTGATTTTGTACCCAATGTACGTTGTATATACCGGCATAGGCAAATTGTATGCCGTATGTATGTGTGAATATTATTTGCCGTACGGATAACGCGGGAATAGAAACTCGGTGAAGTACAGGTGTGCACTTTTGTTAATATGTATAATTTTAGTAATGCTGTTTATACATATGTACATGCGGGTGTATGTCACATTAATTTTGTTTCTCACTTTGTTTCGGTAAGTAATAGGTACATATGAAAGTGGTGACTATTGTGCATATACATATGTATGTTTGGTTTTGTTATTTTTCTTTGCTCTTTTAAATTTCGCAATTGCCCTAGCTTACTTTTTGCGCAACCCAGCTTATACTGTTTTGAGTATAAGGGGTATTGCCGGAAAATGTTGTCAAGTGAATACTTGAAAAAAATTTGTTTTTGATTTTTAATGTTGTGTGTTTAGATACACAAATGTAAGCATAAGTAGGCCTTTTATCAAATATGTATATGCCAGTATATGTATATATAATTATATATATATATGTATTATATTATATACTGTTCATACATATGTAATGTACCAAACTGTTTTCGGTTTCCCGGAAACCAACCGTAAGTTCGAACAGTTTGATAGCAACCGTTCTGTTAAAATTTACAGGATCGTATACAGTTTTTAGAGAGATCAACTGTAACTTTAAACATACATATGTATATGCAAATAAGTACAAATTATTTAAAATAATAGATGGAGTTGATACACTCACTTCGTGCCGCTTCTAGTGACTTTGAGGGCATTATATACAGTTAAATAGGGGTGGGGGGGGGCGCTAGTTTATGCCACTTCGTCCAATCTGCTTCCTGTCCGTTTCCTTTCCTTTTTGGTGTTCCTTGTTCCGTTGTTGTTAATTTCCCTTTGTTGGTTGGCTTTCCTTCGTTGGGTTGACTTTCCTACGTTGTTTGGCCTTTTAGGTTTTTATTATTATTTTGCGTTTTTAATTTTTTTGTTTCACGTTTATAAATTTTTAATTTTCTCTAAGACTATATTTTAGTCATGTATGTTAAGCTTCGCGCCCGTGTGGATGTTTTTTTTTGTTTGTTAAATAATATTTCGCGCCCGCGTTTTGGATATTATTATTATTACTTTTTTTTTGGTTTTTGGTTTTAAACACTGTATTGTATGTACATGTATTTATATGTTGCTGTTTTTTTTGTATATAACTGCACACACGGAGTTAAGTTTTGGTTAATATTCTATTATTATTTTATTTTTTTTTTTGATTTTGTTACCACAACACGGAACCGCTTCTTGTCCGTTTTTCAAACTGTGTTTTTAAATATATACATACGTATATGTATACCGCAACTTTTATTTTATTATATATTTTGTGGTTTTTGATATTTCTTGGTTTATATATACATATGTATGTGTATGTATATGTGAATGCACCACTTTTTCTTTTTTATAATATTTGTTTTTTCTTGAAAAAAGAAATGTTTTTCTTTATATGTACATATATATGTATACGTATCTGTCACCGCACCTTTGTTTTTTTTTATAAAATTTGTTTGTATATGTAAATGTATACATATTTGTATATGTCACTTTTTAATTATTTTGCCGCTTGAATCTTTTTTTTCCAAATAGTGCCCTTCTTTGCGGCTCGAAGGACCAATGTTTGAGTAGGTGCGCACTTCACCTTTATTTTTTGTCACTTACCACTTTCACTTATTGCAATAAAACACACAACACAGATATTTTATTAATTTCGATTTTCCAATATTCCCACACAGGGGTAGTTATTATTTGTTAACTTTAATTCGATTTTAATTTGAACAACTGTGCGGAACTATGTACACATATGGACAAAATAATAGGTGTGCCTATGCGTGGTGCCATTTTTTTGTCAAAAAGTGTTGTAACTGTTATTTATTTTTAATACCGCTATTCGGTATCGGTGATTTTGCTTTTTAGTGACGAGTGATCATTGTTCATTTAATTTTGCTTGGCCATTAAAATAGGTGTAGTTCATATTTTTCGTAAAGAAGTTGTTAATTCGTACTATTTACCATACCAAAGTAAGTATTTGAGTATTTCCAAATTTATATTAGTTTAAATATCACAAACTGACAAACAAAAAATTTTCAGAATGGGTCGCAAGAGACACTGCACCGAAATAGAACGCCAATTGGTTAAAAAACTACGTGGCGAAGGGAAAACATGTAAATTCATAGCCAATACGTTAGAGCGATCAGAAAATTTTGTCACTAATGCTCTAAAAGGAAAAAAAGGGAAGGAAACTCGTGGCCGTCCAAAATTAACCTGCCCGATTGATGACCATCGTATAGTACTTATGGCAAAAAAAGACCCTTTTATCTCTTCGCGACAAATTGAAGCGGAGGTGGGACTTAATATAAGCTCGCGGACAATTCGGCGTCGTTTGGTGGAAGCTAAACTACCAGGGCGAACGGCCAGAAAAATTCCTCTGCTACGAAAGAACAATATCCAGAAGAGGAAAACTTTCGCTACTGAACATAAAGATTGGTGTGGTCCCACTGGAGAAAAAAGGTGGCGAAATATTTTATTTAGTGATGAAGTGAAGATAAATCTTTGCGGAAATGATTCCATGAGAAGCGTACGCCGTCCGAAAGGCAAGGAATTCGATTCCAGATACACCAAAAAGACAGTTAAGCATGGGGGCGGAAATGTTATGGTGTGGGGATGTTTCTCCTGGCAAGGTGTTGGTCCTTTATTTTGGATAAAGGATACAATGACCGCTGTTGAGTACAGGGAAATATGCCTCTGCGCTGGTGTTATCAACAAGATAACGATCCGAAGCATACCTCGAGGTTAGTATCTGAGTGGCTCATAAATTCAAATGTAACCTGTATGAAATGGCCAAGTCAATCTCCTGACCTCAATCCGATTGAGAACTTGTGGAGTGACCTCAAAAGGAGATTGGCAGGCTTTTCTTTTCGAAACAAGGAGCAATTGTGGCAAAAAACTAAGGAATTGTGGGATGCAACTCCCTTGGAGACTTGTCAAAAGCTAGTACAGTCTGTGCCCAAGAGAATAGCAAAACTTATCCAAAACAAGGGAGGATATACTGACTATTAAAAACTTATAGGCTAAGGAAATAATATACTGATTTTTTTTTTTATTTTGAAAAAACTTTTTTACACCTATTATTTTGTCCAGGGAAATATGTTTTTATAATTGATTTTTTTGTTTTAAAGCTTACAGTAAGAAAATTGCAAAGTATTTCTGTTTAATAAAGAGAAATACTTTTATTACTAAAGAAAAATTTGTTTTAATTGCATATGATTTCACGATATTTTGGTAAAATGTAATACACCTATTATTTTGTCCATATGTGTATATCTTTACGGCGATCGAGAAGGCGAAGAATACAGCGGCGACGTGCTTCAAGGGCTGACCAAAACGAAACTGAAGAAAAGCCTAATACGATGACCCTTTTGACCAGTGTGGTATGTGTTTGCGAGTGTGGATGTGCTCTCGCGTGTGGGTGGTGTTGATGTGTGGGTCCTGTGGAATGTGGATTCTGTGTGTGTGGTGTATTGGTGTAGTAGCATTAGGGAGGGGCGGCTTATCTCATTTAGCCAGATTTTTTACTCAACTTGCAATCCTGCACTCTGCGAGCACTCATCGGCAACTCGGCATAAGGGGATAAGGGGACTGTGGGCCGACATTTCAAGCTCGAGGAAAGCCGTTTCTATGGATTTCCGGCCTAGCTATTCAAACACTTCTGCGAAATGATTGGGATTTAAGTGTGCTCTGTACAATTAACAAAAAGGGAAACCCCACAATCTGCGCCAACTACCGTGGGATAAGACTCCTCTACATCGTATATAAAGTTCCATCGAGCGTATTGTGTGAAAGATTAAAGCCCTCCGTCAACAAACTGATTAAACCTTATCAGCGTGGCTTTAGACCTGGAAAATCAACAACCGACCAGATATTTACCATGCGTCAAATCTTTGAAAAGACCCGTGAAAGGAGAATTGACACGCAACACCTCTTCGTCGATTTTAAAGCTGCTCTTGACAGCACGAAAAGGAGCTGCCTTTATGCCGCGAATGCACCAAAAGCTCCGTCATGATCGGGAAGCCGTTTGGTGCCATACGAAGTTTCAGACAAAGTGATTCCCTTTCGTGCGACTTCTTCAATCTGCTCTTGGAGAAAGTAATTCGAGCCTTCTGTAAGAGTGTAAAGCTTCTGGCGTGCCTGGATAATATTGCTATCATTAGCTTCAACACCCGCTTTTTCCAGACTGAAATATCTTCTTTCATCAAACAAATAGTCGTCACACTCGCGACTTGGCTCCCACGTCACTATTGACAGTCATAACTTTTAAGTCGGATATAACTTCGTCTATCTTGGAACCAGCATTAACATCAGCAACAACGTCAGCCTCGAAATCCAACGCAGAATATCTCTTGCCAACAGGTGCCACTTCGGACTAAGTAGACAATTGAGAAGTAAAAACCTTTCTCGACAAACAAAAATCAAACTCTGTCACTCATTATTCCCGCCCTGCTGTATGGTGCAGAGGCATGGACGATGATGTTGAGTCGACGTTACAAGTTTTCGGGAGAAAAGTTCTGCGAACGATTTATGGTCCTTTGCGCGTTGGCCACGGTGAATATCGCATTCGATGGAACGAGAACTGTATGAGATATACAACGACATTGACATTGTTCAGCGAATTAAAAGACAGCGGATACGCTGGCTAAGTCATGTTGTCCGAATGGACAAACTTTTCCTGCTCTCAAAGTTTTCGACGCAGTACCTGCCGGGGAATCAGAGGAAGAGGACGACTTCCACTCCGTTGGGAAGACCAGATGGAGAAGCACCTGACGACTGGCACGTTGTTGTTAACTCGGCTATAGCCGCGTAAAAAATTTCTACTGCAGTAAAGAAGAAGAAGAAGAAAACTTTCGAGGTGATGTATATAGAATAGAAATTCAAAAGTTTTAGTAACTTGTTTCAACTGATCGTAATTTTCATCGAAAACAATAATTTCGACGTCAGGTGAATGAAAAGTTATATTTTTACGCCATGTCATTCCAATCGCCACTTAGGTGGTAGCGTTCTAGTTGGTAATAATCAAAGTCCCCTAATGGTAGTTTCAGAAAACGTGCTATTTCTAAAGGGTCGATATATAGGGAGGGCAGTGCTAGATAAGTGGGACTCATTTGTCATGCAAAAATGTGATTAGACGGTGGAATGACTCATTCCCCAAGAACTGTTGACTAGCAACGTGAGTATTTATGTACTACGTTTGATAGCACACCCAATCCATTAAGCTTTTCTTTTTTTCTCTCTTTATATTTATTTTCGTTTAGTTGATTTTAATTTTTCTGCATCAGCTGTATAATGTCAAACTCATAGAATACCATATACGAAGTGTCGCTATTCGAGTACATGGTTTTCTGGGCTCTTATTAAAGTACACATTATAGTACGAAAAACAATAAGGATTGTTGACTGTCGGAGTTTAAAAGTTGTCGACTGTGATATTTCGTTCATCCATTTCGTGATTATGGTTGCTTTGGATTTAGAGGGGAAGATGGTGAGGACCTTCGCAGAAGACTAGAGAAAGATCGTTGAGATAGCTGTCTACTTCGACCAATTGTCTGACGTCAATGTCGTACAATACTCTGAGATGGTGGAAATTCTGTGTGGAGGTTGTGTACGCGTGAAATAAAGAAGTTAGAAGCTGGTCATTCAAAGAGAAAATTTCGAGAGGAGTGGTTAAAAGTATTCGATTGCCTTGAACAATATATGTAAGAAGGGTGAGCATGCGGCCTCTAAGTTTTACCGATATGTACATATTTTTCCAAACATGTAAGCTCAATATTTTGATGATAAGAAAATTTGAAGATTTTTTCTCAAGTTGCAAAACTGATCACCACTAGCTGGAACTCTATTCTGTAAATCGATTCGAACAAAAAAATATCCAATGTGGATTTTCAGTATTCGGTAATTCGATTTTCATATTTCCAATACTATTTTCGAATAAAATATATTTTCGAAACGAGAGACAAAGTGGAGTCCCAGATCTGCAAAGGCCTCAACATTTGAAAAAGCTTAAATTTATGAAAATCTGATATATTTCCACAAACCTTTCAAAAGCCGGCGTCAAAATGGGTACATTAATTCTGTAGAGAAAAAGTATGCAACTGAGTGCTGAGTTAAACGAACGCATTTGCATACAATATATGGAGAGATACTGATCCGTACTCTTCCGGAGAAGATTCCAGTAGACCAGTTCTCAACTTTTTACATACAGCTAAACAGAGGAACGTAAATTTACCGAGGCGTAAAGTATAATGAAATAACAAAATCGATTGACAGAGGAAAAATCTCGGAATTATGTGGCGAAATAATTTTCGGTAATGCAGCTGATTTTTGTTTACCTGCGTTGAGACATAGCTCTACGTTATGTACGTCACTTCATTCGCATACTTCTCCGTCCTTGATGTACAAATACCCATTATTATTATTATCGTGAACTACAACAAAACAAAATACGTTTACGTTTTTGGTTAGTAGTAAGGCCGATAAGATAAAGGAAAGGAACTTAAAAAAAGCAGCGTGAAAGTGGATGTATTTTAAATGAACGAAGCTTCCATCAAAGTAGATTTCATAATAAAAAAACACATGCATCGATTTTCAAGTTACTGCACAATGCGGGGCCATTCACGCTTTTTTTTAAATCCATTATTCCTATAAATATACCTCTTAATAGTTTTAAAGTCCTTCATTATTCCCGTCCTGCTAAATGGTGCAGAGGCATGGACGATGATGATAAGTCGACATTACGAATTTTTGACGGAAAGGTTCCGCGGAAGATTTGTGGTCCATTGCACATTTACAACGGCGAAGAACACATTCGATGAGCTGATCCAGTTATATGACGACATTGACATAGTACAGCGAATGGATGAAAACGCTCCAGGACTGAAAGTACTCGACGCAGTACGCACCGGAGGAAGCAGAGGAAGAGGAAGACCTCTACTCCGTTGGAAATATCAGGTGGAGATGGGCCTGGCTGCACTTGGTATTACGAATTGGCGCCAAATTGCGAAAAGAAGAAACGACTGGAGCGCTGTTAACTCGGCCATAACCGCGTACACGGTGTAAAACCATATGCAAAATAAATAAACGGTGTGCTGTGTGTGTAACAGGTGCTTTCCAAACGATACTGAAGTTCTGGCTACAATGCCGGTCATTGACCAGAGGCATCTTTTGGCGTTAAAAAGAGGAGGGAACCAGAAGTATCACAATGTGGTAGCTACGGTGACAAATTTTAGCTAAAGGACGGTGGACCCGCAGACTAATCTGAAACATCCATTCGGGGATAGATAGACAACATGGGGACCTAGACTTAGAGTAGAAGACTCTGGGCACATATTTTTTCAATAACCTCATTTTTCAAATGTAATGGACAAGTTAGAAAAATTTGACAGCACCCATGTATTAGTTGTTTGATAAATGGAAAGCTGTCAGCAAACTGTCAGCTTTAATTATGAAAAAACTAAGACGTATACAGTGTATCTGGCGCCAGTCAGTCCGTATGATAAATGCGACTTAAAGTCTTTCTCTCTAACATGAAGTAATACTTGATTTGGGACTATGTTAGGTTTTGCGGATTAAAATTCCGCACTACGGCTTCGATTCTTCCTCCTTCTATAAAATCATCCACAGTCGTGTGTTGGGGAGAGGAATCCTTTGAATGTTCTCAAGTTTGGTGGATTATATAAGAGTGTGCCAATACTTTGCCGGTGTGAATAGTGTATAGTTAGGCGAGGCGGGGCTTTGCTCATTTAACCAAATATGTTTAACAATCAATCTTATATAAAATATATATTTTTTTAAACATTAAAAAATTCTTTTAAATTGTTTTTTTATTAGTAAGTACACTATGTTTTTCAAATACCATTAAAAATATAGATATTCACGTACAATTTTTAATCAATTATATAATAATGTATTTTATGTAGATATAGTTGGATGCAGGTCTATGTACGTATATACATACATACATATGTGCAAGTACAATATTTCACGGATAAATGCGCCTCGCATAATTGCGTTTCTCGGTTTAATCAGTTCGAAGATGGACAATTTCAGAATCGCACATAACCAATACATTGTTTTTCACGGTTAAATGAATCCCGCTTATATAAGTTTCACTCATAAATGCATTCAAATCCACTTCCCTAAAACGCAATGTCCATTAAAGGTTTTCTCACTTAAATCTTCTTTTTCTTCTTTACTGGCGTAGACACCGCTTACGCGATTATAGCCGAGTTAACAACAGCGCGCTAGTCGTTTCTTCTTTTAACTACGTGGCGCCAATTGGATATTTCAAGCGAGGTCAGGTCCTTCTCCACCTGGTCCTTCCAACGGAATGGAGGTCTTCCTCTTCCTCTGCTTCCCCCGGCGGGTACAGCGTCGAATACTTTCAGAGCGGGAGTGTTTTCGTCCATCCGGACAACATGACCTAGCCAACGTATCAGCTGTCTTTTAATTCGCTGAACTATGTGGTACATCTTATACAGCTCATCGTTCCATCGAGTGCGATATTCGCCGTGGCCAACGCGCAAAACACCATAAATCTTTCGCAGAACCTTTCTGTCGAAAATTCGCAACGTCGATTCATCAGTTGTTGTCATCGGCCAAGCCTATGCACCATATAGCAGGACGGGAATAATGAGTGACTTATAGAGTTTGGTTTTTGTTCGTCGAGAGAGGACTTTACTTCTCAATTGCCTACTTAGTCCGAAGTACCACCTGTTGGCAAGAGTTATCCTACGTTGGATTTCCAGGCTGACACTGCTGGTGGTGTTTACATTGGTTCCAAGATAGACGAAATTATCTACGACTTCAAAGTTATGACTGTCAACAGGGACGTGATAGCCAAGTCGCGAGTGCGACGACTGTTTGTTTGGTGACAGGAAATATTTTGCCTTGCCCTCGTTCACTGCCAGACCCATTTGCTTTGCGTCTTTGTCCAGTTTGGAGAAAGCAGAACTAACGGCGCGGGTGTTGAGGCCAATGATATCAGTATCATCGGCATACCCAGCAGCTGTACACTTTTATAGAAGATTGTATCTGCTCGATTAAGTTCTACAGCTCGAACTATTTTCTCCAGCAGCAGATTTAAAAAGTCGCACGATAGAGAGTCGCCTTGTCTGAAACCTCGTTTGGTATCGAACGGCTCGGAGAGCTCCTTTTCAATTCTGACGGAGCTATTGGTGTTGCTCAACGTCAGTATACTCAGCCGTATTAGTTGGTCGGTTGTTCATTTTCCAGGTGTAAAGCCACACTGATAAGGTTCAATCAGTTTGTTGACGATGGGCTTTAATCTTTCACACAATACGCTCGATGGAACCTTATGCGCGATGTTAAGTAGGGTAATCCCACGGTAGTTAGCGCAGTAGTTGGATTGGGCATAGCACACTTAAATTTCAATCGTTGGGCCTGCTTTCGTCCAATCATATTTTACAAAGTAGCTGATGCATGCTCCTTATCAGTTCTTCGCCGCAGCGTTTGAATAGCCCGGCCGGCAATCCATTGGCCCCCGCTGCTTTGTTGTTCTTCAGTCGGGTAATTGCTGTTCGAACTTCGAATCGAGTTCGCCTTTTCCTGGCGTTGTACTTTTACCGTAATTTTAGTATGCTCTGGGCATCGGTCACTAGATAACCTTTGGGGGTTCTACAGGTGTATGCTCCGTTCGTGAAACATTCTGTTAGCCGCCGCATTTTTGCGTAGTTTTCGCATAAATGCTTTACAAAACCAAATTGGAAGCATAAAAAATAGTTTTATATGTTCGCATGCACACATGTAGAAACACTGAAAAATCAGCTGTTAATTTGGCGTGATCATAAAATGATAAAATGGGCCGTAACAAAAAAAAATAATTTGTCATTAAAACAGAAAATAAAAGTTACATAGTGGGAAAAGCCGAATTTTGCAACAAATATGTATGTTCTATGCCAACCATCAATAGAATACTGCGAAAACAAAAAAAAAAATATCAAAAAAAAATTCGAATTAATAACCTGCAAACTAAACGTGGCAGAAGTGGTAAATCATGGGAAATAGATAAGGCAGTGATATTTTGATTTAATCAAGTTAGATCTGCTGGAGCCATTACCGCTGGAAATATGGTCTTAGAAAAATCAAAATAGTTGGCTATGAAAAGGAACAAAGATACGAAATTACTATAAAAAAAAATACATGGTGAAAGTAGTTCTGCAGATAAGGAAGCCACCGACGATTTTGTGAAATTACTACCGAGTTTGATAAATAACTGTACAAGTAAAGCGGAGGATATAGTATATACTTTTTTTTGCAGATGAGAGTAATCTTTTTTTCAAGGCGCTACCATCATCAATGCTTTCGAGAAAATGTGACCAAATAAGGGGATTCAAAGCTCAGAAAGAGCGTTTGACAGTTCTTTTTTATATAATGCTCCGGATTATATAAAAAGGTGTTTTTTATAGGAGCTTATTTGTCTACCCAATTCAGCGAGAAGCACAATCCACTCAAAGTTTTTGATGCGTCACTTATTAATCTTAGAAGTTAAAAAGCGTTTCAATAATGAAAAGGGCGGAAATTTATTATAAATATAAATTTTCACTTAACTGATTACACTAGTTTTAAAAACGATAATATATTATAACGAATTGTTTATGTTTTCGCGTTGTACATCCTTTTTGATGAATTGGGTTGGTGTATAGGCATGGTGAGTTGCATTGGTGTTGTGTTGTGGGGCATCAGCTGTGGTGAATGGAACTGGGTTTTATTATGGTGTGTCAGTTTTCCGGGTAATTTGGTTGGAGGCTTAACTCCTTTAAACATATTGGGCTTTCCAGGCGAATATGTTGCTTAATATTATACGTATATGCTGTCACATGCATTTCGGTTTACTGTTGGTGGAGTAGCCGAGAACGCAGAATACTTATTGTGGGCCCAAACCAAATTATGCCCGGTTCACGTATACATTCCACGACTACGTGATCTGCCGTTTCGATAGAATTTGCGCAGTACTTGCAGAAAGGAGATTCCATATGCTTGAATTTGTATAATAGCTTCTGAAGCAGCCGTGGCCAGACAGAAACTGCGTAAGGTAGTATTTCACATCACCATGATCCCGCGTAACCCAGTTTCTAATATGGGGTATCAGACAGTGGGCCCACATTCCATTCATTGAGGTATTCCATCTTTCCTGCCATTTCCGGAGGCACTTTTCATCCATTTTTGCCCGTTCTTGTTTATATTGGCTAGCTGATTTGTTAGCCCTTATGTCTAGGACTGATGAGCAACGCTTTGCTGCTATGTCTACGGGGAGTCTTCCTGATAGAACATGGATTGTTCTTAATGACGCCAGTATGTACACCGAAGCAACTCCATTCATGTATGATCTACGTCTAGTAGCAGATAAGCAAATTGGCGTGTTTTAACTCGTTGGACGGTATGGCCGCCGGTATGCCGGTGCAAGCCTTTTGAATGGCTTCAACGGTTTCATAACGCTTTCTTTTCATGGGCAAATGCATTTTTCATAAAAGGAAGAAGTCGTACGGTGCCATATCAGGTGAATACGGTGAGTGGTTAATGGTTGAAATGCGATTTTTGGTCAAATAATCGGTCACAAGTGTCGATCGATAAAGACGGCGCATTATCGTGCAACAAACGCCAACTTTCATCTTCGCGACATTCGGGCCGAACACGGCGCACCAAACGCTTCAAATCTCCAAGGTAGAATACCACATTAACGTTTTGGCCGGGTGAAACAAATTCTTTGTGGACAATACCCTTGGAATCATAAAAACAAATCAGCATTGTCTTCACTTTTGACTTCTCCATGCGTGGTTTTTTTAGTTTCGGCTCGTCCGGTGCCTTTCATTCAGCACTCTGGCTTTTCGTTTCGGGATCATATTAGAACACAACATTGCGTCACCAGTCACAATATTGTAAAGGAAGTTTTAGTCCTTTTTGACCTCTTTAATGATGGGCTTAGAATGTTGGATTCTGTGCAATTTTTGGACGTCCGTCAATTTGTGCGGAACAAACCGTGCACACAACTTTCGTAAGCCCAAATGTCGGTCGAAATACGATAAATCGATGTTTTGGAGATGTTCAGTTCCATCTCCATGAATTTCAATGATGATCTCGGCTGATTTTTGATGAATTCAGGCACAGTTTCGATGGAATTTCCAGTGATCACGAATTTTGATTGGCCCTTATGTTGATCGTCATTTATGTCCTCAAGACCACTTGAAAAACGTTGAAACCACTCGTGTACTCTGCTACGGGATAGGCAATCATCGCCATAAGCTTGTTTCATCAATTGGAACGTTTCGGTAAAAGTTTTACCAATTTTAAACCAAAACTTAATGTTGGCTCTTTGTTCGAAGCTCATTTTCTCACCGATAACACAAACATACTGACACTTAAAACGGAATAACTTCACTTCCAATAGATGGCATGTCATATCTCACTAGACAATCGATAAAGATAGCAGATTCTGATGCACCAGTCGACATATAGATGGTCTCCTACTTCTTGAAGTCCCCTTATCGTTTTCAAACTTCCTCTTCGCTTGTATCGCAGTCATAAGCCACATATTTTTGGACGTGTTTGATTCAGTAGCTCGCTCAGAGGCAGCTAGCTCATGCAGTGAGGTTATCCGACCTATAGTGTCCCTCATGGCATGGTGGTTAGATCGTCACTTTCCGTCCAGATAGCAGAATAACCAAATTTTCAATCTATTTGCCAAGGTGGTTTCCTCCAGTAATGGTTTTCCTTGCCATAGGTCTTACATTGCTGCTATACTGCTCTCGTGGTTGGTATTTAGTGGCGGAGTTCTCATCATTTTTGAGCTTCACCTAAAGGGCATGCGCTAATTTACATTACCTGGAGGCCTTACCGGTGATTTAGTGGGAAGGGGAGGCATTCATAAAATTAGCCGTCAAGCCATTTCAGTAAGATTTCACTCCGCTTACTAAATTTGTCGAATGCTACGTCTGTCAGCTTCACTGTATATATTTCGAGAATCGTTTCCAGTAGGTTCTCACCAGAGTCTTACTGACCTTAGAATCTGCTATCCGTTTTGTAAGAATTTATCAATTTCCGTTTTGTTGTTGGTTACTTTAGCCGCTCCTGACCTTGAGGCAGACGCTGCCCAGCAAGCCGCTCACTCTGAGTCCGACGCTTCCGAGATTTTCCTTTGTTTCACTTGTAGGTTTGAGCGGTGTCGGATCGCTTAAGCATAGAGACTTCGTCGGGCTGATATAGTCTTTTATTCTATACCCTCCATCTCTGCTGCTTATTGGTTATTCGCAGCTAACCTTAATATCTGGAGACCGTTCAACTATCCGCAGCCGAGAAAATATGCATGTCCATAAATTACAAATTTCCGGTCGAAGACAATGTACAACGTAGTGCTATAAAATTGTTGTGACGGCTGAAAGTAGAAACACAAATTGCCTTTATTAGTCTCCCTGTGGAAATCTCAACAAAACTAATAGACGCAAAAAAGATATAAGTACAAGTTATATTCCAAAGTTAACAAAACTTTTTGAATCTAGCACCTCCTGGTGGCCATCTGGCCATCTATATGTCGACTGATGCGTTAGAATCTGCTATCTTTATCGATTGTCCAGTGAGAATTTCGCGATTGGAAGTGAAGTTATTGCGTTTTAAGTGTCAGTATATTTGTGTTATCGGTGCGGAAATGAGCTTCGAACAAAGAGCTAACTATAAATTTTGCTTTAAAATTGGTAAAACTTTTACCGAAATGTTTTAATTGATGAAACAAGTTTATGGCGTTTGTTGCACGATAATGCGCCGTCTCATCGATCGACGCTTGTGACCGATTATTTGATCAAAAATCACATTTTAACCATTAACCAGTCTCCGTATTCACCTGATATGGCATCGTGCAACTTCTTCCTTTTCGGAAAAATGAATGAAAGGAAATCGTCATGCAGACGTAGAGGCCATTCAAGTTTCATATCTGATCTGTAGATTTGAATAGTAAGAATCTACTAGGGCGTCATGAGCTGCTTGGAGTTGTGTCCAACAATTGTCGAGATTTATAATATTGATTTCTAGTACTGTTTTGAGAGTGTAGCTCCTGCAGGTATATATCGTCATTCATCATTTTAGTTTTATTTTAAATGTGTGAAAAAAATAATAAAATTTTTTCTCAGTGTAACTAATTTCAATAAGGCCATAGTGTATTGCTTGAAACTTTTTGTTAGAATTACTCAAGACATTTATGTATGTACATATATACAACGCAATATTCATAACTGTAAAATCCCGTTGCCTGCGATCAACAAGTTTCTCTTATATACATACAGTGCACATTCGGATTTAGCCTTCAGTCTGAAATAAACTGTACAACTAATAGGTTATGGGCCCAGGCTAGTCTCGAAAAAATCGTGTATAGTACAAGTGAACAAGTTTGCGTATAAGATTTTTGTGTGCGGTGTTAAGCGTTAATTTTGATTTGCAAAAAATAAATTTTCAGTTTTGTAACGCTCGAGCAAAATTAAACGAAAAAAACTGATAACTAACTAACTGATTAAGTGAAATTTCGTGTTAGAAGGCAAAATGAATTCCGTTATGCACTCGATTGAAAAGCTGGACGACACCAATTACAGCGCGTGGGTCGTACAGATGAAAAGTGTGCTCATGCATGCAGAGTTATGGGGCGTAGTTTGCGGTAGTATCGTAAAAAACGAAGAAGATACTGTGTTTGATGCAAAAGATGAAAAAGCATTAGCCTGCATTGTGCTATGCATTAAGCCTTCACAAATAAATAATGTAAAAAATTGCCAAACGTCAGCTAGTGCGTGAGAAAGGTTAAAAGAAATACATATGAGTAAGGGACCTGCACGCCGCGTTACAATGTTAAGACAATTACTGCATATAAAATCGTCAGAATCTGAAAATATGTCTAAGCATTTAGAGAAATTCACAGATCTGATTGAAAATTTGTGTGAAATTGGTTTTTCATTGCCCGAAGAGTGTTTGTGTATACTGTTGTTGTCAAGCTTGACCGACGCCTTTGATAATTTCGTGGTAGCAATGGAATCGCGTGATTCTTTGCCGACATTAAGTGCGTTAAAAATTATATTGCTCGAAGAGAGTGAAAGGCGTAAGGAGCAAAGAGAACAACAAGAAGAGCAAAAAATGTTCTCTTCGCGAAGCGAAAATAAACAGTATGTAAAAGATGCACAACAAAAACGAAAAAACGTAAGTTGCTGGTCGTGTGGTCGCCGTGGACACATTTCAAAGAATTGCCAAACAAAAGTTAGCGAAAAAAACGAAGGCGTCAATAGCAAACGAATTTGATGTACCTAGTTGATGGTGGTCAGCTGAAGCATTTCCTTGGTATGGAAATAGAAAGAGAAGGAGTAACTGGCAACGTTTCTGTTGGTCACAAACAATATATTGGGAATCTACTACACGAGTACGGTCTGAGTAACTGCAAGCCGAATGTCATTCCGTTGAGCGCAGGAATCCAGGTTAAGTGTGATAATGATGAGTGCCCGCTAGCGAACCAGTTAAGCTATCAATCCCTGATAGGTTCGCTCATGTATCTAGCCATAACACCCCGGCCAGATATTTTACACTCTGTTACGAAGCTTTCACAACGTAATGCAAATCCTCATAAGGAACATGAAGTGGGTGCCAAGCAAGTTTTGCGATACCTTAAGGGCACTGCTGAGCTGAGTCTGCACTACCAACGAACTGAAAAACCCATCGAATGTTATGTTGATGCTGATTGGGCTGGAGATTGCATAGATCGAAAATCGTATAGCGGCTAGACGTTTCTTGCAGCAGGATCAGTGATCTCATGGGAATCAAAGAAACAGGGCGTCGTGGCCTTAAGCAGCACTGAAGCGGAGTACATAGCTTTGTCAACGGCTGCTAAAGAAGCAGCGTATATCCGCAAACTCATGAATGAGATGGGTTTGAGTGATGGTAGTGTAAAAAAAATATTTAGCGACAACCAAAGTGCGCAATATTTAGCAAAAGATTCGAAATACCATGCGCGCAGTAAGCATATACAGTGGGAAGCTAAACTGTCCGAATGTTTTGCACTAAGGAAGTAAGGTAATGAAAATAATACAAATATAGGTATATTATCAGATATATGTTTTTTTTTTATTTAATTGAACATTATTCTTAATTATAAAGCACAAAAACTCATATAAATTGCTTCAAAAAAATAAAAAAAATTAAAAAAACAAAAAATTTACTATTCGGACACTTTTATTCTGCAACGCCATTTGATAAATAGTGCAAATAAATTTGGGTTCATTGTTAACAACAAACCTCAGTATAAATTCTGCCAGGACAACGACCCAAAGCATAAAGCTCACATGGTGAGAATGTGACTCCTTTTTAATTGCAGTAAAGTATTGGATACACCGGCCCAAAGTTCAGATATGAATCCAATAGAATAATTATGGGCGTATTTGAAGAAAAAAGTTGTAAAAAGGCACCCAAAAGGTCGAACAGAAGTCAAAAATGTAGGTGAAAAATTCTCAAGCGTTTTTGAGACACGATAAAATGTAATAGTTAGGGATGCGCAATTTAACTCACTCCATTTACCTGTCGCGAAAGATTTCTAAATTTGTTCCGGTAACAAAAAGGCGTGCGTTCGATTCGATCGTTCAATTACAATTGCTTCTTTATTTAAGTTCATTTAGTTGCTTAGCCTAAATCTTAAACTAACGGCTTAAACTAGTGGTAATGTTCATATGTATAAAAAAGGGGTAAATATAATCATCTTCAACTTTTCGTTCAATATTGTAATAGATTATGGTAAGTATTAAGGTAAGTAGTAGATTAGTAGTATGAATGCATAATTAAGGTAAGTATACAATAATTTAAATAATTCAATATTTTATAATTTTTTATAATTCATTTTTCTTATTTTTAATTTCAGGTTTAAATATACATATATATCTTGTCGCTTGACGCAACACCGGCCACCTTGACAGGATCAGATTCCTTCAATATCCAGTGGAAGGAAAGCCAGTTTGTGGATGGGGCGCTTAATCGTGCCCGTCTTGGTTGCTACTTCTGCGACTCGCACCTTGCCGTCTTGCCCTTCGACGGTTGCGACGACGCGCCCTAGTACCCACTGCTGCGGCGGCACGTTGTTCTCGTGGACGAGAACGAGGTCGTTGAGCTGCATATTGCGTTTGGGGTGCAGCCACTTGTTGCGCTCCTGAAGGCCCGTCAGGTATACTTTGGACCACTGTCGCCAGAACTGTTGCTTGAGACAGCAAACAAGTTGCCATCTCTCGCAACAACGAACTGGGTCCACTGGCACCTTCTCTGGGGGTAATGCCCGCAGGGAGCATCCTATTAATAGATGCGCTGGTGTTAACGCCTCGCCGTCGTTGGGATCTTGGCTCAGAGGTACTAGGGGGCGAGAGTTGAGGATGGCCTCCACTTCGGCCAACACTGTTGCTAACTCCTCTGCTGTGAGTAGCGCGCTACCGGTTACCCGAACGATGTGGTGTTTGGCGGACTTCACCGCGGCTTCCCATAATCCGCCGAAGTGCGGCGCCCGCCCCGGTATAAAGATGAAACTGCTAACTTCGGCTTGTAATGAAAACAATGTATACAGTTTCTTACGGTTCTACTGCAAGCTTCTCGGGCATTAATTAGCCATATGCGTTCTCGAAGAAGCGCAACCAACGCTTTAGCCCCAGCGTGGTGATTTCGAATGTGCAGGAACCGTAAATACGTTGTAACGAAGTGCGAACTTTTATTTAATAAAAGCGGAAATTTGGCATCGTATGGGAGAGGTGCATTTAATAAGCGACCTCCTACTCGGATTAATTTGAACGACAGCGTCTTATCCGAGTATTCATGCAAAAACGGTTGAGTTTTTGCAAGTTTGCAGGTAGGGTGGTACCTTTATGCAATTTTTGAATAACATCCGAAAATTCTGAATGTTGGACCACCTGTGCAATTTTTAGAAAGCTCAAGTTTAGCTCTTCTGAAGTCAGATCTTGGCCTCTGGAGGATTTTGGTGGTCGCCTGATCCATCGTAATATATATGCGACCACACGAAGCAATTTTTTATGAGAAGAGAATTTTTCAATAAGGTCCAATATTGAGTTTTTCTCAGCAGTCGAAATTAATGTAAATGTATTTTTCTTCTTCTCGAATGCTTCGTCTTCTGGTGAGAGCTGGAAGTGGTTATTAATTGGCCATAATGCAGGGTCTTCTAGGAGGAACTGTGGACCGCCAAACCATATTGAATTATTCAATTCGTCCACGTTACAACCCCGAGACACTTGATCCGCAGGATTTTGTTTCGTTGGCACATGTCGCCAATGTACTTTGTCAGTCAACTCTTGGATTTCGGATACTCTGTTTGCGACGAAGGTTTGTAGTGAAGATGGATGTGTTTTAATCCAATGTAAAACGATTTCAGAGTCTGTCCAAAATGTAATATTTTCGAAATGTCGACTCAACATAGGCGCTACTCTTGACCATAATTTCGAAAGAAGATGTGCTGCCGAGAGCTCAAGACGCGGAAGAGATTTGGTCTTCAGCGGAGCCACTCTAAACTTTGCAGTAAGCAGCATGCATTTAATACCACTAGCAGATTGGCTTCGTATGTATATGCAGCATCCGTACGCCCTTATTGAGGCGTCGGAGAAGCCATGTATTTGGCAGATGGCACTCGACTCAACGTTTACGTAACGAGGAATGCTTATCGATGAGAGCTGCATTAGGTTGGCTTTAAAGTTCTGCCAGCTAGTGTCAAGGCGCAATGGAATCGACTCATCCCAATCTAGTTTTTGGATCCAAAGCTCTTGCAATAAGATTTTTGCTTTGGTAACTAGTGGGACTAGTAATCCAAGAGGATCAAAAAGGCGAGCAGAAACTGACAATATGTTTCGTTTAGTGGCTCGCAGATCATTAAAATTGTCATCTAAAACAAATCGAAACAAATCCTCTTTCGGCAACCAATTGATTCCTAACGTTTTAGTGGAACTTTTGTCATTGAAGCTTAATGACTTTTCAGTGAAATCACTGTCGAAAAATTTAGGGTGGTTCGAAAACCACTTCGTTAAGGTGAATCCTGCCGAGTTTAATATTTTATTTACCTCACTTTTCAAAAGATCTAGAGACTCAAAATTTTCGGACCCTGTTAATAAATCATCAACATAAAAGTCTCTTTTGATGGCCAATGAACCGAGTGGATATTTCATTGTATTGGCATCACTGAGCATGTGCAAGCACCGTGTTGCGAGAAATGGAGCAGGCGCAGTGCCGTATATTACGGTGTTAAGACGAAAAATTTGAATTTGCTCAGAAGGATGCTCTCTCCACACAATAAGCTGACAATTTCTGTCTTCTTCATGCATAATTATTTGACGGTACATTTTAGTAATGTCCGCTGTTAGTGCATACTTATGTAAGCGAAAACGAAGAAGAGTTGAGTATAACTCTTCTTGGATGGTTGGACCTACCATCAAAAGTTCATTCAACGCTATTTGAGCTGAAGATCGACTCGAGGCATCAAATACAACACGTAATTTGGTTGTTGTGCTCTCGGGCCTTAAAACGCATTGATGCGGAATGAAGTAGTGTGGCTCACTCGGGATCTTATTGTTCGTTGGGCTCATGTGACCCAATGCTCTATATTCATTCATAAAGTCCAGATACATTTTACGAAGTTCTGGATCTTTTAATGTCCTTCTCTCCAGGGCCTGAAACCGCCGAACTGCGGTTTCATAGGAGTGACCGAGTAACTTACGGTCAGCTTTAAAAGGCATTCTTACTTGAAGCCGTCCTGAAGGCAATACTTGAGTTGTATTTACGAAAAAATTTTCACACTCTTGTTGCTCTGGTGTGAATTTAATGCCATTCGATTCTGAAGGTAATTCTTCTAGAGCCCAAAACCTTTGAACTACTGAATCTATTGACGTTAAGTCTTCTTCAGCTTGGCATAATGTGCTATGTAATTTGGGAGGAGAACTTAGATTGCTGACGTATTTGCCAGATACAACCCACCCTAAAAGGGTTTTCTGTAATGTTGGTTGATTAGGACCATTTTTAATTTGGCCGACAGCTAGAAGATCGAAAAATATTTCTGCACCCAATAAGATGTCAACTTTTTACATTTGTGGAATTCTGGATCCGCCAATTCAATATTGTGCGGAATTTTCCAGCCATTAATATTGATATTATGGTCTGGATGATTTGCCGAAATACTTCGCATTATCCAGAATTCCGCCGAAAATTGGTAATTGTTTACCCGCGACTTAACAAACGCGCTTAATTTTGCCCCCACTTTCGTATCCGATCCCTATTACGTTTAATGTTTTCTGTTGTCGTCGAATCCGCAACTTTTGTGCCAAGTCCTCTGTCATGAAGTTGACCTGGGAGCCTGAGTCCAGCAATGCTCTCGCAGGGAGGTACTCTCCACAACTGGTCCTTATCTGAATCACTGCTGTTGCCAACATGACCCGATCCGGCATACTGGCTGTATGCATGGCATGAGTGGTTGATGGTTGCGGATGAGGTGCAGCGGGGAAGGAAACCGGATACTGGTGCAATAATGTGTGATGCGATCGATTGCACACCCGACATCTATCCGCTCTGCACTTAGAGACAGTGTGTCCCTTACGCAAACAATTTATGCATAAGGGCACCGATTTCACGAACTCGAACCTCTGCTGCACCGGAAGCGCCTTGAAAGTGCTGACAAAGAGGCTGCCTCGTATTTGCTGCCACTAGCGCCGATTTGGTCCTGTCCATGTGTTGTTGTTTCCCATGACTCGCACTGCTTGTTGGTATGGGCTTCGTCCTTGAATTTGATGCTCCTTCCGCTGATAGCTGCTGGAATCTTCGATTTAGGGTGGCTTCACATTCTTTCCACAGTGGCAGCTTGTCATAATCCAGCTGTTCCTCCCATTTGGATCTGGTAGCTGAGTCGACCTTTGTCATCACTATGTGTATAATAATAGCGTTTGTTATATGTTTTTCATCCCCCAGCGATAGCAACGAATCATATACCGCTGACACTTCGTCAATCATGGATCGCAATGAAGGAGCGGATGGCTTTGGGATAGTTGGCAGCTCAAACAGTTTAGATATTGTATTGAAGAATATCAAACATTTATTATCATAAACTTTTTTGAGACTTGCCAACGCTTTCGGGTAATTTTCATCTGACATCTGAAACGCTTTAACTGTTCCCAAAGCCTCCCCAGATAGACAATTTACCAAATGGTTAATTTTTTCTATGTCTGGGATGTTTGGATCATTATGAACCAAGCTCTCGAACAAACTCATAAAATTTTTGAATTCTGAATATTCTCCACTTGAATTTCGGCATAAATTCATTTTTAGGGAGTCTTGAGCTGTGAGAAGCTACAAAAGATGTTTCGGCAAGTGAATTTTTATTTTTTGCTAAAATTGACTTTATTATGGACTTCGTTTCAACGATGATGTCCTCTAACTCCCCTCGGGCCATGTCGTCTTCATCAATTTGTTCAATCTTTGATTGGCACTTCATTAATTTTTCACTATGTGAATTTAATATATCGAGACGACATTCCAATTCGATTGGATCTAAAGACATAGTCTTTTCGAGAAGGCCCGTTTTAATGCGCAAAATACTACTTTTCGCAACCGTTCTTTGACGTCTTAACGATTTTAAGTCCGTCAACTCCTTACTGGGAGACAGGTTTGCGAGAGTTGGCTTTGGCTTGCTCATTTTGCGTTGGTTAAATTAAATTTCCGAAAGAAAGACTATAACGGTTGGCAACAGATATATCAAGAATCGATAATAAAAACGAAAAAATAATGTCGATTCCCAAATATACGAAAGCCAAACCAATAGCAATAAAGGCTGGCAACAAATATATTTGGAATCGGTTACGAAAACGAGAAAAAAGATAATATCGATTCCCAAGTATACGAAAGCCAAACCGATAAATGCGCAAAATGAGCAGTAGCACAAAAAAGTAATTTAATCGGAAAATGTCCGAACGAAAATCGACAAAAATTGCGAAAAAACGACCGATAATTACAAACGCTGATCAAAAAAAAATTGCGAAAAAATGTAATAATTTAATTTGCAATTAAGAATTTTATCACCTTTATTTCAAAATAAAGGGCTACCGCGAAATCCCAAAATCCCTTTGATTCACTTCAAATTTATACATTTAGATGTAAACATACTTGGGCTTCAAATATGTATATCAATTGTATAATATAAATATATGTATGTATTGTTATATATTTTATTTTATTTTATTTTATTTTATTTTATAAAAGCTTACATAATAATACAATTATTATACAAACTTAAGAAAATACGCAGCACTAGCATCATGGGCTATCGGCCGACTGGTTATGTTATATGCGTCGAAGAAGGTCGCTGTCTTTCAAAAAGTTGTAGATTTTCGAAATGTTGTTGCTTGAGGGATCCATCAATAAAATTATTGGATCAGTATTATTGAAGTTTGACAGTCTATGAGTTTGAAGTGCTGGACAATGTTGCAGAAGATGCAATAGATTTAAATCTGAATCACAAAATGGGCATTGGTTGATCTGAGTGCCATTTAGTATGTGAGCGTGTGTGATAATGGAGTGGCCAATGCGAAGTCTGATATATGGAATGATATAATTAGATGAAAGCGATGACGGAAAGGATGGTTTGATACGATTTGAATTTATTTTAGAGTAGTGGTGTCTGTAATTCATCCAACCAAGCGCCAATTTAGTGGATCTTTGTTGAATAATAAGCCGTTTTATATCACTCTTAACAAACAAGGCAGATGTAGTTGTTGGAGTGATGCACACCTCCTTAGCCACCGAGTCCGCAAAAGTATTTCCAATGATTCCAGAGTGACCGGGTATCCACATTATTTTTAGTCTATGTGCTAACGAAAACAACAGCGATCTAATGCCAATAATGACGTCATTGTAGTTACTGCGGTTTTTTAAAGCTTGAAAACACGATAGACTATGTATCTGTACAGATGATGAATTTACCAAGGTTTTGTTGGGCATACTGGACAGCTTTGAGAATACCCGTAGCTTCAGCGGTAAAAATTGAACAAAATGGAAATAATAAACCATACGATATTCTTTGTTGGTTATCATCAACTACAGCAAAAGATGTATGCGACGATTTGGAGCCATCAGTATATATAAACTGCCAACCAAAAGATTTGAAGTGCGCAGATAATTCCAAAAATCGAGATTTATACACAGTGCTTGGAGTGATGGATTTGCGAAGAAAAGTAAGATCACTAATGAAAGAAGATTCATTTACTTTCCACGGTGGAATATATTTACTGCAAGGCAGCAATATTTTAAGCGGCAACTCATTGGTTTTAGCAAACAAAGCACTTTTAAAAATAGAAGACGGTATTTTAGGAGACCTCTTTCTGCAAAGTGATGATTGAAAGTCCTTTTTATAGTAAAGTTCGTGCTGAGTATGAGTTTTGAATAAAGCTTATTTAAGCTATCTTCCACTGCATCTTTTAGAGAAGGTAGGCCAGCTTCCGTCAGTATGTTTTTAATTGGCGATGTTGGAAACACTCGAAGAGAACAACGAACTGAAGAATGATAGGGCGCAGCAAGCATCTTTAGATGATTCTTAGAATGATGTCCATAAATTTCCAAGCCATAATTAATTACAGATGAGATGAGGGCTTTAGTGACGTTGACCAGTAAAGCCGAGCCGATGAGTGAGCGCTTACATGAGAGGTATTTAATAATATTTAAATTAACAAAAAGTCTTTTTCTTATATACTGACAATGTTTCTTAAATGTATACTTAGAGTCTAATACAATACCAAGGAACTTAATTCTATCTGTACACAAAATGTTTGTATTATCAAATGTGAGCGTTGGGATAGTACATTGATGTTTTTTACAAATATGAAAAAGTTTCGATTTAGGAAAAGATATTGATGTGCCTGAAGTAGAGGACCAACGAGAAAGACGCAATAAAATTTCAGAGAAAGTAGTTGTTACTGAAGTCAAATTTGAAGTTTTTGAGAATAAAATTAAATCATCAGCATAAATCTGATGCCGGATAGTAACAAAATCTGATAGAATGGTACTGATTTCATCAAATGCAATAGTAAATAGGATCACCGAGAGCGGTGACCCTTGTGGGGTACCATTATCTAATGGTAGAACAGAGGATGAAACATTGGATATGATAACACTTAATTTACGGTTGGATAGGAAAGATTTGACAAAGTTAAAAATACGAGAACCCACTCTCCACCTACTAAGCTGTCTTAACACTACATGAATCCCAATCCTGTCAAATGCTTTTAGGAAATCTAAAGAAAGAATAGAAACATGATTTTTGTGGGACAGAGTATCAGAGATAAAGTGATCAAGGTGCAGGAGAGCATCCAACGTACCCTGCCCCCTCTTGAACGCAACTTGGTTGTGCGAAATGAGATTATTAGATTGAGCATACCAGGCGAGTCTAGTAGCAATAATCTTTCCAATCAATTTACCAAGGCAAGGAAGAAGGGAAATGGGACGATAACTGCTGACCACACCAGGAGGTTTACCAGGTTTTAAAATAGGAATAATCGCGCTAGTCTTCCAGAGGACAGGGTAGTTGCCACTGAGAAAAATACTATTGTAAAGTTTGACTAGACGGGATATAAGGAATGGAGGAAGGTGCTTGATGATAAGGTAAGAGATTTTATCAATGCCAGGAGTTTTGCCCTTGACTGACGAGAGGCTAAATTAAAATCAAGTTCAGATATATCGGCATCTAAATATTCAGCTGATTGAGATAAGGTGGAAGGAGGAAGGTAAGGAGAGCAAAGAGAAGAAAGTTTACTAGAGGAAAAATCAGAAGAGAAATTGGAGTCCAAAGAAATATTGGAAAAGTGGGTGGCAAACTCTAAGGCTATATCTTTGGGATATAGTAGAGTGCCCCGAGGAGTATTTAAATAAGTGATAGGAGAAGAAGGTGATAAACCAGCCAGTCTTTTCATATCAGTCCAGATTTTTCTAGAATCCGAAGAAGAAGTGATATTATTCGTAAATTCTTGGAAACAATGAACCTTAGCAGCCTTAGCTTTATGGCGAAAAAGTGCATTGGATTTTTTGTAAGCTATTAAGTTTGCACTAGAACGTAAACGTTTAAATTGATGCCATGCGATCTGTTTCAGATTTCTTAGTGCAGAAAGCTCATTATTCCACCAAAGAGGAGCAAGCTTGACTGGTTTAGAAGAAGAAAGGGGAAAAGAATAGTTAGAAGCAGAACGTATAATTTTTTGGATTCTAGAAGCCTCTTGATTTATATTGGAAGAAAAGGGGAAATAACGTGAATGCGAAAAACAGGTTTCTTCAAACCTATCCCAATCAGCCGAATCAGTTTTAAACCGAATCCTGGGCTTAAAAAATGAATGAGGGCGAGAAGTAGATATTTTGGAAAGGATGGGAAAATGATCACTGCCATGGAGATCATCAATACAACACCAGGATATTTTTGAGGAGAGGGAGGCAGAACATATGGAAAGATCAATATTAGTGAAGGTAGAGTGAGTGGAAAAATGGGTGGGGAACCATCATTTAAAACAATGCAGTTGGATCTTAGTAAGGCATCCTCAATGCTACGTCCCTTGGAGTTAGCCGAAGCAGAGCCCCAAAGGGGACTCCAAGCATTGAAGTCACCACACAAGATAAAAGGATTTGAACCGGAAGGAATAAGATTTAAAAATTCAGTAGTAGAAAATGATTGATCAGGAGGGGAATAAGCACAGATGATTGAAATTTTATAGGGGGCGAGGATCTCAATAGCTACAGAAGAAAAAATTGAAAGGGGTATGGGAAGTAATACGTGAGGTAGATTTCTTTTAACTAGGATGGCAACTCCCTGCTTGTTGGTGGTGTTATGTGGGAGATTAATAAAATATCCCACATAAGCCCTAGGGGTAAAAGCTGAGGCATTATAAGATAGGTGAGTTTCATTCAACAGGATAATAGATGGATTGTACGATCCCATAAGTAACTCTAAGTTAATATAATTATTAACATAACCGTTAATGTTCCATTGAAGAAGTGTAATCATATCATATGTAAACTTATAAAAGAAAAAAGTTAAGCTACGAATATTTTATTTAAACTAAATGTCTTCATTGTAAGAAGGAAAATTGGGTAATGCAAGAGGATCTTGCGAGCAGGAAGAGGGTGGGGGAGGGTGTGATAGGACAGGAGGAAAGGATATTGAGAGGAGAGTCAGAGATGGATAAAGGGGAAAAGAGAGGGGAAGGAGAAGTGACAGAAGAGGAGGTAGGATGGGTTGGAAGGGATTGTTTAGATGAATTGATGTCTGTAGTTGTTGTTAGATTAGTTTTGGTAGGATTGTTGGATTTGTTATTAGGTGTTGTTTCATTATTGATTTGATTAGTATTGTTAGAAATTTTAGCTATAGAGGCAAAAGAGTTTGCATTAGAAGTTGTATGAGAAAATTGAATTTTATATTTGGTAACAGCTTCACGCATACTACATTTATAAATAGTTTTAATTTTTAATATTTCTTTGGATTGTTGATATTTAGGGCAAGTATTAGATGATGCCGGGTGGTCGCCCGAGCAATTTGCACACATTATTCTCTTACATTCAGTAGGTGGGGTATGATCGGAAGGTGGAGGTTGCATGAGACACAAGAAGGTGAATTACGGCAGTATTTTGCTGTGTGGCCAATTAATTGACATTGCTTACAACGCATAGGATTAGGGTAATACGGACGGACAGTGAGGTTCCTCCAGGCAACATCAATTCTTTCAGGAAGTTTGTATTTATCAAAAGTTAATAAAACTACACCCGTAGGGATTACGGGAGCCGTCAGCAATTCGTGAAAACTTATGTACAGCAGAAACACCCTGCTCCTTAAGACCATCAACAATATCTTCTTCTGATAAGTTATTCAGGAATGGGGCGTATATGGTGCCTTTAACCGTATTCAAAGTATTATGAAGCTTGACATTGATATGACCTCCGCCAGGTAAAATTTTTGCAGAAAGAAATTTGCTAGCTGTTTTGTTGTTATTTACAAAGAGCAGTAGGCTACCATCACGTAGCTCAGTAACTTTACTTATTTCCTTACTGATTGCTTGAATACCTTTATACGTAGCGAAGCATGATAACGAATTAAGTGGCTTGTTGTCGTCCAGCGATGACATGACCAAAAATTTTGGATCATCCGTGTTTGAGACTGGTAATTCTGGAAATTGGTCTAACGGGATCGGATTTGGTTTTTTTCTTTTCTTTTTCATTATTGGAGATAATAGGGAAAACCTATTATCCCCTAATTTGGTGGCCCCAGGGGTCATAGTAAACGCGAATTTTAGTTTAACAAATTAAGAAATTAAGTGATTGAAAAGATATAAAACGATAAAAAATTAATTCACAAACAAAGCACGAGCGTAATATAAACGCAGAACAAACCGTTATACCGTTTTAACAAACTCAATAAGCACAGAGCGAAAAGCAACCGGTTACGATGACAGTTCGACGGTGAATGATTGTTATATATAATATGTATGTATGTAAGAATGTCAATATAGTGAAAAAAAGGGAGAGCCAAAAATTGAACGTGTGCACTTTGTTGTTTATTTCAATTTTCGTTTGTTTGCACCACTTTCAATAATCCGCACTCGTTACCTGGTGCGTCGGCTGTTTGCCGGCGCTCACTTCCCTTTTGCACAGAATGCAGCGGCAGCTCATTCCCACGACGGCAGCGGCGTTGATGGCAGCAGCGGGTTGATGATAGCAGCGACGATGGCAGCAGCGGCGAGTTGATGGCAGCGGCGACGATGGCAGCAGCGGTTGATGGTAGCGTTGACGCAGCGTAGCAGCGGAGATGATGGCGTTGACGCAGCGGCAATGTTGGTAGTGATGTAGACGTTGATGGAGATGTAGCAGTACTGGAGATGAAAACGTTACGTTATGTTTTCCTCTATTGCGGCACTGACACGGCACTTTTGACACAAAGGACACTTAGTGGCAATTACGGTTGTAGCAGTTTTTTTTTACATTAACGTTAGACCGGCACTTTAATAATTATTATTTTGTCACGAAACTGCTCAAACGCTTTGGTATAAATTTTTGTAACTCACTGTTGGTGTGTTAACACAGCCACCGCTTCCTTATGCACACAATATATTTCTATGTATTTTGTTGCTTGTTTCTTTTTCACTATGCACTTGCACTCTCTTTAATTTGTTAATATGTATTTATATGTTTTTCATTTCAGCAACTACACTGCACACGTTTCTTCTTCCTTTATTTATTTTCAATCTCTGTTTTAAAGATTTGCCGTCGTACATAAAACTTCACTCACTTCACTTTATACTTATATGTATGTACATATTTGTACGTACGTATAACTTTTTTGTCTTTTATGTTTGTATATATTTTGCTTTTTCAGCTTTTTTTTTTTTAATGTGTTGAAATCTATAACACGAGTGTTATATATTTTTTTTTTTATATTAGTTCACCACTTTCACTTCGCCGAAAGCCGAACACCGAAAACCGAGATTCGAAAGATATTAATAGCGCAGGTAATTGGTTTTAAATATTGATTAATGCACTTGTTCTATATTTTTTGAATGTATTTTGGTTTTAACATTTTAATTACGCATTAGTCCCTGCTCGGGCGCCATGAAAAAATTCTCAAGCGTTTTTGAGACACGATAAAATGTAATAGTTAGGGATGCGCAATTTAACTCACTCCAATTACCTGTCGCGAAAGATTTCTAAATTTGTTCCGGTAACAAAAAGGCGTGCGTTCGATTCGATCGTTCAATTACAATTGCTTTCTTTATTTAAGTTCATTTAGTTGCTTAGCCTAAATCTTAAACTAACGGCTTAAACTAGTGGTAATGTTCATATGTATAAAAAAGGGGTAAATATAATTATCTTCAACTTTTCGTTCAATATTGTAATAGATTATGGTAAGTATTAAGGTAAGTAGTAGATTAGTAGTATGAATGCATAATTAAGGTAAGTATACAATAATTTAAATAATTCAATATTTTATAATTTTTTATAATTCATTTTTCTTATTTTTAATTTCAGGTTTAAATATACATATATATCTTGTCGCTTGACGCAACAGTTTCTGTGAGGTAATCGCACACTCTCCTATAGTGAGAGTTATTTTTCCTCAATTTTCCTGGTGCTTATGAACAATATTTCTGTTTTGTGCTCAGCCAATTTCAAACTTATGGAAGAACACCATTAGCGCAGACTATTTATGAACTCATTACATTAATTTTGGAAGTCATTAAGTCGTTTAGGTACCACTATAAGATATAACATCCTTAGCATCCCATCATACACGAGATTCCTAATACTGAACCTTGCGGTACTCCACTTGAAATAGGGTAGCTCTTGCCCTTCTATTTTCAAAATAACTCATAACAATATTTATAAGATATTGAGGGCGCGAATTTCATATAGGGCTTAGAATATATTTGTCCATTTAACAAAGTTGAATGCATTCTTTATAACCAGGGTAATCAGCCTTGTATCACCTTTCCATCTGTTGATACTTACTGCACATTTGCAGTGTCGACAACTTCTTTTAGTGCATCGATAGTGAACCTCTGTTTTCTGCAGCTATATTGTTTTTCTGATAATATGCCGGCTTCCTGGATTTCAAGCTCTAAGCGATTTCTTATGCTTTCGTACATTTTGCCATTATGTCAAGCTTACACAGAGGTCACCTAGTATTATTTTTCGGTTTTGGGATTAAAGCCAATCGCTGAACTTTCCAGAGATCGGGGAACACCCCTTCCTTTATACCTGCCTTGTACATTTTAGCGAAAAGATTGGGATTTGAAATTATGGCTACCTTTAGAGTTATATTAAGTATGCCATCTACTCCATGTGTTTAAGTTTTCCATGAGGTCTCTTGAATTATCCACTTAACTGTTGATGTCTTTTGTCAAGGCTGATGGTTTTTTTTATTAATATACATATATAGGCAACATCTAGGACAGAGCAAAACATTTTACTGTAAGAATACCACACTCCGAACAAATACTGTATGTCAATGTTCCCCAGTGAAAATCAACACAGCTAGACGTGTAAGCTCTCGGTTAAGGAGCACAAACTACTCCTCTCCAATCGTTATCTAATTTCATGCTTTCGCAGAAATCAACCGTCTCCTAAAAACATCTGGTAAACCTTCTTTAAACAAATCGATGATACAGCACTATGCCGACATAATTTCAGACACGACTAATTTCGGGCAAGAACAAATGGTGTTCACCGCATTGGAGCTACAAGGTACTAAACCTTTAAGCGAGAACTGAACAATATTCACAGTAGAGATAAAAGTTACTAAATCTCATTGACTACCTTCACTTGCAGATCGTGACCTTGAGCTGTCGCGTGAAACCAGACTGACCGTTGCGCAACTGCGTTCTGGTTATTGCTGTAGATTAAGCTATTATTAACTATGAGGAATTTACACTGACATACTAAATATGTCTTGCATGGAAAGAGTCTTCCCTTGATACTAACAACCTGGCATGAAGCCTGCATATCAACTCACCGAACACCCCCTTTCCGTTTTTCCCATAGTTCGACCCCGGCAAAACAGCCTTTTCTGTAATTAAGTTAAGTTTAAGTGAATTCGTTGGCAGTTAATTTTACACTTCACCCAAATAGGATCAAGACATCCGCTACAATAGAAATCCGAATATAGAGATATTTCATCCTTTTTACGGACAAATGTCAGAAGACTTTTAAAACAATTGAAAAGAAAAGAAACCTTAAACTTGATTCAATTTTAAATAAACCAGCTTATATATTATTCGATCGAAAAGTAGTTAGATGTTGGTTAAAGCACCGAAACAAGGTTGCTCCTATCCATGCGGATTTCTCAGTGAAGATATTTTTTTTTATCAGACAGAGGCAATCTCTAAGACAATAACTTTTGAAATATCTTAACAAACAGAGTCTTCTCAAAGAGTAGACTACAAGACGCTACTAAAAGCTTAAATCTAGAAAGAAATTTCCTTTCAACGAACCCAGTACGATCTTAAACCTTTAAAGCACGCCGCAATAAAATACGAGATTAACACGACTAATTTATTATTATTCATTTCCTCACTCCATAGTGTACGAAGCACCAAATAAAAACGAAAATAGCAACCAATTATTGTAAACCATATTAAATAATCAGAACAAGTGACCACAAATGAAATAAATATAACAAAAATACCAACAACACTATACAGTTAACTTGGACCGAACAAATCAAAATGAAACATGAGCGTGCCAGATTTGTTGCTGCTGTTGTGTTTTTGTTTTTTATTCTATAAAAGCGTACGTTCGTGTGCTGGTGCATAGCGTGGACTAAGCTCAAAAAAATTAAGCAAAAACGAAATATACTCGTAGCAATCAAATACACAAATAAATAATTCAATAACAGGCAATTTATGCGAGAAATGAAATATTGCCAGAAGGCGCGCAAACGCACACAGACACACGCACACAATCGGAGAGAGTAACATGGAAGCTTAGAAATTGAATAGTGATAAATGTGAGCACATAACAAATGAAGCAAATGTCTGTGGGTATATACATATTATATATATAAGAAACCCTGTAGACTAATTTTTATGATAAAAGCAGTGCTGCCAGACTGATTTGATTTTCTGATTTTAGTTGTACGACAAACTGCTGCCCAGAGTGGAGTTAGTACACCTGAAAAATCACTTTAAGAGAGCGGACCAAGTAGAGCTTTCATTGAAAGTTTAGTACATTTTAGGCTTTATATAAATAAGTATTCTCACAGACGTTGGCCGGCGTCATTTTTGAAGATATATGAAACATTGACTACTGTTAAATATAGATAACATCAACCAGTGACTTCTTGAGTATATGTATACATATTGAACCTGAAGTGAGCTTCATCGTTGAAAAAACTTTCTTCTTAAAGTCAAGATCGATGGCTCGCATTTTCGACTCATTCACCGAACGTGGGAAGCGCTTTCAGTCTTGCACGAGTTGGATTTTGTAAGCCCGCAAGCCAAGATCCTTCCAAAAAGCCTCAATTGCTGCACCCGATGGCGCATGAACACAGTCGGTTCTTCTACGATACTCTGCTCTACAGAAATATCATCTTCATTGCCCACTGAACGGCGTCTGAGAGGATGCACATTATCCAATAGAGCAAACGTGGTGGGAAACCGATTCATGGATGCTGGATTAACCGACTCTACTACATAGGTAGTTATGTCGAGCGAATATTTGACGAACAATTATTTTGTTAATAAGTCTCCACAATTTTCAAGAGTTCTACCGAAGTAGTTCAGTTAAATATGAAAAAAAAACAGATCAAACTGAGCATAAATAAAGAAACAGTTGTTTGAAATCGAGCTACTTCCTTCGAAAAACGTATTACCTCATCGAAAAGGTTGCAAAGATTCACACATTACAAACCTTCCATTAAGTAATTTTGTGTGTGTGTATTTTATTGCTCGCCTCAAAACAAGTCAAACCACCTTGAAGTACCATATTGATAGATTCAATTAATTCACAGGCTTATATCATAGGGATCTTACTTGCTTAACTTTAAATGCTTTGCGTTCATGTTAATAGAAGATCCCTATAAACACGTAGACATTGATTGCTGTTACCAAAATTATATATAGAGCCTGTCATGAACACCTTAGAAATATCCAATAAATTCTGGATATTTTTCGATAAGGTGATGACTTTTGCAGTTCAGGAATCTACAAAATCTTATCTTAAAAATTGTTAAATTAACAAAATCAATTAAATTAAACAATACTAGAATAAATGTATCCGCGCCACTGAATCAGAGAGCCTATTTTCGTATAAGCATATACAAATTATAGAATTTTTCCAGAAGATGCGGATGGCCCTCTCGAAACTAATAACCACCAAAACGAGTTTCCTTTCCTACGATATTGATTATGAGCGCTGAAAATCTAAGACTTGTGTTTAAAAAAGTTCCAATTATGATCTTTCTATTGGCAATATTACACTTATCCGAACTACCGATCACACTTTATACCAAGTTTTGCTTGATCTATACACTTGAGAGAAAATATTTTCTGGCTTCTAGATCGTTGCTTTGAACGAAAAATTTGGTAGCTTAGTACACTATAGCATTATTAGAACAAAAACAAAAAATAATAATACTAAAAGTAAAAATAAATATAAGAGTCATTATATAACTTAGTAGTATACGTAGCAGGCGACATCACTGGGCCTTTATGAGCTTAACTTCAGAAAATCAGAAAATCAATGCAGAAAATAGTACGACGTGAAAGAACTCTGAACACCCCGGTGTTGGAACGAAACGGGTTATTTTGGATCGGCTTTAGAATACCGACACATGATTTTGGGAATAAAATGGGTATGGTAGGATAGCGGAGGTTCCCCATATCCAGAGTATAAATAGCTATAGCCGTGGAAAACTTATAGTTTTCGACCATTAACTATGTGGCTGGGCATTCACCCATATGAGACGGGATATATTCAACGACTCCCAATGCTCTAACTTTAGAGTATTGGCAAGCTGGGGTGGAAATAAACAGTTTAATTTAGTAAATTTACTAAGTTGCTGAATAAGGCACAATTTGGTTACCAACCGGAATAATAATGGTCCTAATAATGGCCTAAGTGCGGACGCCTGCAGACTGGCACTCCTGCGACCAACCAACAAAGAATACCAGTGCAATTCTATAAACAGAAGCTCGTTCAAGTGGATCTAATTTGATAGTAAAAGAATTTCTGATAAAAGGAAACTTTTAGAATGCTAGAAGAAGAAGTGGAAGACTATTGCTTAAATAAAACTGGACTTGTTGCACAACGCAGCTTTGGTTATAGTATAAATATTGAATTATATGAGAAACTATAGAGCCTACACCATTAGGCCGTAAATACCTAAAGAATTTGCAAGAAGATCGACTTTGCTTGCCAAGACAAACTAAGAGTTTTTGTCACTTTGAGTCCGAGGCAAATACAAACTTGTATAACTATACGGATTTGTGTATCCACCTTTTCCAAATTTAATACCGAACCTTTCTTCCTGCTGCGAAAAACCCTGTGAGTTTTAAACCATCCGCTGTTGGACTTTGTAGATCTCATTTTCTGAACAACTCGAAAATTTTAAATGGCCTCTCAACAAAAGACTACATTAGTGGTAACAATTCATTATTGTTTGGAAGATACTTAATTTATTCCAAATGATAATGCACATAAACCAAAAACTACTTTGTGAAAAAAAAATGTGTGTTTTTACGAGTTGACGGCCAATAAAATTTCTTTTTCGCCTCTATCACTTTTCTCCTATATCTTGTAATGAAGTGACGATTTTAGAATGTACCAAATTTACTTCAGGCGGTCTCTTATAGAGTTGCTTATAATACGCAGACTACTAACTAATTTACTCTAAATTTTTGCAGTTATTGAAACATTTCAAAATAATAAGATCAACATCTACTATAACTCTAATTCCTTAACTAAAGTACCTCAAAGGCCACACGATATACAAAACACATTAATGATACTACCAATATGTATATAAGACAGATTGTTTTACCTGTGGATGGCACTAGAAGGAATTTAAGTTTCCAAAAATCCATAATCTTCAACTACATATGAGTAATCAGCTTAATGAATAAGGTATATTAAGTGTGCCACGAACACTCAAAAATAATAATCTAGCGTCTGTCGAACGGCTCGGATATGTGCTTCCCAATCCTGACATTGCTTTTCGTATTGCTCAACGTCAGTTTATGCAGTCGTATTAGTTTTGTGGGGATCTCTCATCCAAGTCTGTCGTGTCCTTTTCATTTGGAGTGTTTTTTACGGGTTCCAAACCCAGCACACAACTCTAGGGAGAGAAGATTCGCTTTCTCACTGCAAACGAATGTTTTTTGGCTACTCAGGGTATATTTGGTATAAGACGTGAGGTGTACCTCAATTTTTAAGGGTCGTTCTGAAGTTTTTCTCACGTCATTTTCTTCCCAAACGAGATTTATTGTAATTGCTGATATTGGACCACTGCCAAATAAAATAAACCATCGGAATCAAGCGCTTGCATGGAAAAATGTTTAAGCTGACAGTATAACTTTAAGAAATTTAGTATGGATTACTGTGCAAGACAACGCTATAATGTTTTTAAATAAATTTTCCAGATCGGATTACCATGGATTATGATTGCCATAAAAACTAACCGATCAAAAATAAGTTCTTGTGTGAAAAATATTTATATTTTACAAGATATATTCCTAAAATTTCACGAGGATTATTGTTCTAGGCAATAGAACAATCATTGATGAAATTGCTTCGATCGGAACACTGTAGCATATAGCTGTCATACACAGTGAACGATCAAGATCAAGTCTTTGTTTGAAAAACTTTTTTATGTTCAAGACATCTTCACAAAATTTAACAGGGATTATTTTCTAAGATAATAGTATAACCTCCGAAGAAATTATTCAGATCGAAACAATATAGCATATAGCTGTCATGCAAACTGAACGAACAAAGTCAAGTTCTTATTTTGGAAAACTTTTTTATTTGAAAAAATATTTTAACGAAATTGCATACAGTTGATTGGCCAAAACAACGAGTAAATTGTTGAAGAAATCATTCAGATTGGATAAGTATATCCAATAGCTACCATACAAACTGAAAGATCAAGCTCAAGTCCCTGTATGGAAAACTTTTATATTTTACAAGGTATCTTCACGAAATTCGGCATGAACTATTTTCAAAGACAACACTACAATATCTGAAAAAAGGTTGCAGAGAGAACCATTATAGCAATAGTTGTCTTACAAACTGACCGATCAAAATCAAATTCTTGTTTGATAACTTTTTTATTTGTGAAGGTTATTATAGCATTAATGTAAAGGATGTTAAAGGTTTTTCTTGTTTAACAAGCATGCTAGTGTCAAGTATCAGTGCTTGACTTCTGAATTTAACTAACATCAATGCATAGGAATCATATTTCCTACAAGGTCACCTGCCAGCCAAAATGCAATCAACCAGCAAACACAAGCCAAGCAAATTCAATAACGGCCAAACAAATCACGGAAATAAGTCTAAAAATTGTTTTGTTGTTGTTTTTTTGTTATTCTTTTTGTTTGGTTTCGTAGGAATAATATTATTTTCACACAAGTAAAGACGTAATATTATGACGCGCGCCTAACAAATTTGAGAAATATTGGAAAAAAAGAAATCACCAAAAAATATGCCACAAACAACTAATAAAATTCGCAAACGAAATGGCAATGAATTTAGCGCACTAAGTGGGGGTGCGGAGAGGGCAAAGTGAAAACATTAAATCATAAAAATTGACTCATTTGTAACATAGAAAGCGCATTAACACATTACGCCAAATCAAAGGGCGACGGAAGAATTTCGCTTATGCGCACACACACATATGTGTATAGAAAGGAAAGGGAATTGGATGAAATAAGGAATGAAAGTGCCAGCACACAGAACGACCTTTTCACAACACACTCACACACACACCGCCGCAAAGCAATAGCGGAATGCCAGACTAAAGCCGAAAGTTGTGAAAATATTGCCGCGAGTTAAGAAAATATATAGTAAATGGAGAGAGTATATATGCATATGTATGTATATGTGTATATATGGTACATTCAGGCTACGCCGTAGCGCAAGGATTGCGAAACGCACACTTGCCGAGCGAAGTAATAGTCAAGCTAAGAAATCAAACATTAATGCAATAAAAAATGGTAAACGCATTAACACAATTCCACAAGTGATTGGAGTGTGAATTTGCTAGTGAAAAGGAGCGGTAGGCGATAAATAAATCGAGCGAGAGTTGAAGCGCGTAACAGTGAGAACACAGAATGAAACGGAAAATGCCCAAAATCATGCCGAATCAAATATAAACTTTCTACACGGTTACACGAATTAACTCAAGCAGCATGAAATTGTATTAGAAAAAGTAGTTAACGAAAGGAAATCGAAATTTCGATAAAAAAAGAACAGCAAAAAATGTTAACTTCGGTTGCACTGAAGCTAAAATACCATTTACGAATAAAACGTGTTGAGACGAGCAATTAAGTTTGGTCGTTCAGTGTATATGGCAGCTATATATATGATATAGTAATCTGATAAGGTAGATTTTCTTAGAATTTGTAGAGTTGCTTTAGTGTATAACTTGATTTTGATCGCTCAGTTTATATGACTGCTATATTGATTTGATCGGAACAATTTGTTCAGAATTTATAAAGTTAGTTTGAGCAATTATTCTTGCAAATTTTCTTGAACATATCAATTCCAATACAATAGTTTTCCGTACAAGGACTTGAGTTCGACCGTTCAGTTTGTATGGCAGCAATATGTAAACATAGGCCGATCTGAACAATTTCTTCTAGGATTATACTGTTAACTTATAAAATAATCCATACTGAATTTCGTGAAGATATCTCGCCAAATAGAATAGTTTTCTATACAACGATTTGAGTTTGAACAGTCAGTTTGTATGGCAACTATATGTAAAAATAGTCCGATCTGAACAATTTCTTCGGAGGTTAAACTGTTATCTAAGACAATAACACATACCGAATTTCGTAAAGATATCTCGCCAAATAAAATAGTTTTCCGTACAAGTACTTGATTCCGATGGATCAGTTTGTATGACAGCTATATGATATAGTAGTGCGATATCGGCGGTTCCGACAAGTGAGCAGCCCTTTTTAAAAAAAAGGATGTATGTAAAATTTCAGAGCTATAACTCAAAAGCTTAGGGACTTGTTGGCGTATATATAAACAAACCTCCAGAAAAACTTGACTTAATCAACTCAGCTTGTCACGCTGAACATTTATATATTTACAATATCTTTGTGTGTATTAGAAATATCTTCTTCAGGGTATAAAAAGTAGTTAATGAAAGGAAATCGAAATTTTGAAAACACAACTACAACACAAACACTTTCACTTAACTACATGGCCGGCAAAGTTTCTGAGAAAGTTCAAAAAACAAGCAACGTAAGAAATTGAACAACATTGAATGCACACAGCTGTTAGAAATTCCACTAAAATCTCAGCGCTTGCTAAGTTTAAGGATCTTTCTAAATACTTGCTGAAGTCCGTTAAGCTCAAGGATATTTTGGGAAATTCTTTTTTCACGCGCGCCAATGCTTTCGCTTACCACAAAAATTAAAAAAAAAAAATCGCTTAGTTTTTGTGATTTTTTACACACTAACATATTCACTAATACATACGCCGGCTTTACTTAGTGTTTGGACGCCGCAAAGTAGGCAATGTATTTCTCATCAAATTGTTTACATTACTGGCTTGTGTTCAAAATTGACAGCTTCGTGTTGTGTTTTTTTATTTTCTACATACATACATATACTGTAAACACATACGTACATATAAAAATAAGTAGAATATATATTTATATACATATATAACTTAGAAATTCCTCTCTGTTAAACGCTGACCGCTGACATTGACATTTGATTGCTGATGACTATGTTGCATTTGCGCGATTTTATCGATTAGCATGCCTCAAATATAATGTACATATATATATTAACACACCCATACAAATTTTCACATACACCTTTTTACACATATACTGGATATACTTGCTTACTTGGTTTATTTTGTGCGCTTTGGTTTCGTGTTTCTTTTTGCTTTTTCTGTTTGTGGTTGCGCCTTTTATCTGATGACCCTGAGGGCAATTTGCTCTATAGGGTGTGGCTTAAAGAATGGCTGAACTGTGCAATTAAAGCATCTAGTATAACCAAACTACAGCTGTTCAAGTAAGGCAGTACCAAAACTCGGCAAAAAATGCTTATGAAAAAATATAACAGATTCATAAAATTTGCTAAGTCAGTTGCTTCAATGAGAGAACGAATACAATCTCAATCTTTTCTTCATTTTAATGACGGCTAACATTCAGCCGTATAAACTCTCAACTTAGTCGAGCATAGATTGAAAGATGAGGTATGCACGCTATCTTTGGTACCACCTTTCCAATTGGAACCATATGATTTTTAGGTATCGTTCCGGCCATTTCTTGCATGTCATAATCTGTAATTTTTTTTTTTGTATTCTCTAATGTTTACCATTTTAGCGTGGAAAGATGTACGCAAGACCAACGCTTGCAATTTGTTCAATTTTATTATCAAAATTTTAGTTTTCCAATTGCCACTTTTCGTGCGCTTTGCCATTCTATGGTCTTCATGATCATCTACCTGTGCTCGCTATTCATAGCATTCTTGGAAGTTTCGAGGACTGCACATTTTCTTTACAAAATGCTGAAGTGCTAACGAGACAAAAAATAAAAGTATTGAAAATATTGCTGCCGTTTGGGCAAGTGTTCCTGAAGACCACAATATGTCGTATCCAAAACACTCTCAAGACTTGGGTCTGTCTCAAACAACAACCTGGCGGATTTTGAGAAAGGATTTGGGCTTGCATTCGTATAAAATTGTTTCCACTCAAGAGCTGAAGCCATTAGACCACCGTAAAAGTTATGAATTGGCTGATTTTGCTTTGGAACAACTTGAAAACAAAACGATTTACTTAAGAAAATTATTATCTTCGATGAGGCTCATTTTTATCTGAGTGAACGAAACTTTGGATTCTGTTGCGAAAAAAATCCACAAATTATTCATGAAAAACTATCACATTCACCTAAATTGATTTTTGGTCGGATGAAATCATGGTCCGTACTTCTTTTGAAATGAAGCTGGTGAGACAGTTACTGTCAATGGAGAGCGGTATAAGCTATATACGAGCGGAAGATGCTAATGTTAACAACATCCGGTTCCAAGAAGACAGGGCTGCGTGTTACATAGCACGTTCAACAACCGAATAATTGCGAGACAAGTTTGTGGATTCGATTACTTCAAGAAATTATGACATTGACTGGCCTTCAAAAAGTTTTGATTTAACATTCGCTAATTAACCTTACTTACCATTTAACCGCTCACGCTGACCCCATAATCTGACCTTTGAAAGACGCATCAGACATTTGGTATAATTCAACAATCGAATTCGGCATCTTCAAAGAACGCTCCAATTATTTAATGCATAGCGACGAAACAAGCCCCTTGAAATTATTTTCAACTTTCTTTTTGCATAAGTAAAGAATATATTTTAATAAAACTAATTAACTTGCAGTTAGCATTTATTTTTCTACGCATATATATGACTCACCCTATATATACACCGAAAACTAAAGGGCATATAGTATTTACTTACGTGTGAGTACAACCTGCGAAAACCCAAAGCCTTAATTAACTGGGGTGAAAGATTTTTTGCGTTATATTCAAGAAACGACGGATTGTGGTGCCTAACTTTAATTATTAGCTTTGAAATAGGCAATCAGTTCTATAACTAAAATGAGGTATTCAGAAAACTATGTACATATAAGTAGAAGACTGCCACACGGCTGAAGACTGTAACACGGACAGGTCGATGGATTGCGATCTGAGAGACAAAGTTGTTTGATTTAATTGACCTTATTTGCCATGACACGAAAAGTTTAATATTCTTCTTCTTCTTAATTGGCGTAGACACCGCTTACGCGATTATAGCCGAGTTAACAACAGCGCGCCAGTCGTTTCTTCTTTTCGCTACGTGGCGCCAATTGGATATTCCAAACGCAGACCGGTCCTTCTCCACTTGGTCTTTCCAACGGAATGGAGGTCTTCCTTTTCCTCTGCTTCCCCCGGCGGGTACTGCGTCGAATACTTTCAGAGCTGGAGTGTTTTCGTCCATTCGGACAACATGACCTAGCCAGCCTAGCCGCTGTCTTTTAATTCGCTGAACTACATATGTCAATGTCGTCGTACTCGTACAACTCATCGTTCCATCGAATGCGATATTCACCGTGGCCAACGCGCAAAGAACCAAAAATCTTTCGCAGAACTTTTCTCTCGAAAACTCGCAACGTCGACTCATCCGTTGTTGCCATCGTCCAGGTCTCTACACCATATAGCAGGACGGGAATTATGAGCGACTTATAGAGTTTGGTTTTTGTTCGTCGAGAGAGGACTTTACTTTTCAATTGCCTACTCAGTCCGAAGTAGCACCTGTTGGCAAGAGAAATCCTGCGTTGGATTTCCAGGCTGACATTGTTGGTGGTGTTAATACTGGTTCCTAGGTAGACGAAATTATCTACAATTTCAAAGTTATGACTGTCAACAGTGACGTGAAAGCCAAGTCGCGAGTGCGACGACTGTTTGTTTGATGACAGGAGATATTTCGTCTTGCCATCGGTCACTGCCAGCCCCATTTTCTGTGCTTCCTTGTCCAGCCTGGTGTTTAGTATTAATTTCCATAAATTTATAAAGGTCAACTAAAGTTCTTCTCAGCTACGATAGTTGAGTGAGACTTCTCACGAAAACTCCAATAAAACCCATACTATCTGGTGGATTATTCATCTGATGGAGCTCGAAAAAGAAATTCTCGCATATGAACTTGAAGAATTCAAAGAGCAGCTCTCAATGTGCCACGGACTACACCAAAAAAAGCACTGAATATCATGTCACACATAGCATCCGTGGATATATGAAGAAACCTTTTCACGGTTGGGTCTAAGTTCAAAGAAAAGATTTAAGATGAAATTTTCAGAAAAAGGCTCTCTATCAAGCTTAATTTTACACAAAAGAGTCATTGGATTAAGGTAACATTGGGACGTGTGTTTAGCTACCTGACCGATTACTGGGGGAAGCTCAAGCATGACTTCGAGTGCTGCTGGCGTGCATATGCGCATTGCACCCGAAATTCAGATAAAGTTGGAGCCCTGCCAAAGTCTGCGAAGCTTTTAAGGCCAAAGCCACCGCCCCTACGTGATTATCGGTCGCATGATCATGGTCTACAACCACCTGAGTACTTTAGTCACTTTGATCATGGCCAGGTCAACATGCTGCTTCCACCGCAGAGTGGAATCTAGCGTGAGAATATTATCAGTACTATTGTTTTTGTTTATAGTGAGCTCTTAGAAGCCATTACTAGGATCCGAAACAACTGAAAATTTTTCCCAACAGTAACTAAGTTTCAAGACAAACCGGGTATACATTAGAGAAATAAATCGATGTTCTTTAACTTTGGAAGGAAGAGTTCTCCCAACTCAAGCTTCTTTTGAGCTTCTATCTCTCAATAAATGACTCATAAATGCTAATGTATATTAATTTCAGCCGCAGTTTCCCTTCCAATTAAGAACAAACACCTTTGCCACAAATAATTTGTGACTCAATAATTCTAACCATTATTGCTGCGATTTCGATCGAACGAGCTGGCGTTTATATAGTACATATATATATATATATATATTAGCTAAACAGTATACGTGTGTGTCTGTGAGTAATTGATGTAGTATTGTCTGCCTCACCACTCCAAACATAATATTATTGGCCGCCTATGACCTGAACGACGAGTCTACTCGCTTCTTGTTGATATAATGACAAAATATTGGCTATCGGGTGGGTCGCCCCAGCTACTTGCAAGCATGCCTAGCATTATTTCGCCATTAACCTTGCGACTATCGCAATTTTATTATATTTATTTGCACAATTTTTTCTCTCTTTCGCATTTCAGACGCTTCGATTTGCAATTAATTTGGTTTGTTTGTTGTTCGCTTTTTTTGTTTCTTGTTTGTTCTTTATTCGATTTTCTCAGCTGAGCGCAATTTCATTACAACTCGTACAACAAATCAAGTCGATTTGGTCAATGGCGACATACCTATTTAGTCTGACTGCTGACTCTTTCCACTACAACTGGCAAATGGGTCAATTGGCTGGGCGCATCGTTGCCGCTGTGTGCTGTGGCCTTAATGCGGCAACCATTTGCGATTATCGTGATGGAAGATGTATGCGTACACAAATACATGCATACATACATATACCTAAAGCTATAAGCATATGTTTTCTGTGCTTATATAACCAGCTATATGTGAGCGCCTGGCTGCTTTGGTCCGCTATCCTGTTTATGTGTGTCCTTACAGTGATTAGTTTCGATTAGAGGCAATCAGTTGCAGCATAACTGCCGCAGCACACAAATACATACATATATTCTATAAAACATATGTATATATATATATAAATATACTATATGTATGTATATATATACATATATATATTTTTATATGATTATATGTATTTGATACGCCGCCAGCAGCAGCAATAACTACAAATCGAGGTATATTTAATTCGTTTCCACCGCAGAGTTGAATTTATTATGGTTCTTGGACGCACGTGCTTTACGAAATACGCAGAGCGTTCCACGCACACATAAACACGCATTTATATGTGCATAAGTATGCTTGTATATCCTAATCTATATGTTCAATATAAATATGGCTGGTATTCGTGATTAATCAGCGCAAGCATATTTGTTTGCATAATGGTTCGGAAAACGAAAGGTATTGCCTTAAGTGGTAAAAAATGTTTATATTTGAGACATTTGACATTAAGCTCTAATGTGTTTATATATAAGCGTAAATGGTGGAAAGGTATCAAAGTGGTGCAAAGGTACTAAGTGTACACTTAAGTCCTCCAAATCATACTTTGTTATCTGAAAATGTACATTGTAACAGTGGATAGCATTTTAACATATTTTAAGAAAAAAACTTTAATAAGAATATCAAAGTTTAAACATTCCTGTTAATAAGTAAAACACTATTTACAAATTTTTAAGTTTTTAAGAATAATTTTTAATGTTATACATTGATTTGGTATAAAGGTGGTCTTATTACTAAACCTAACTTCAAAAAAAGTATCAAAGTCACGACTCTAGTTCACTTCTACATTCTAGTACGCTATCGGGTACGTATACTTGGTCTATCCACTGAAATAGTTTGGATTGCCTCGGTAGTCTGTGACGAATTATTTGTCGTAACGAGCGATAACTTTAAGGTAGTAGTCTGGTAACTTATGCCTAATTTCATAACTTCTTTTGAGGGTTGTTTTTTATAGGAAAATAAAAATGAATTATCTTGAATATTTAGAGTGGTTTTATTTACATATTGAAAATTAAAAAAAAAAAATGATTTGAAAAAATTTAATACTTTATTACTATTATTATTGTCACTCGAAGTTGGAACCTCAAAAAAATTCACGTGGTTGGCCCGAGTGATTTTGGATCTTGATGCTATCTGAAATGAATTATTCTTGATTATTCTTAACCTATAGACATGTCATTATGGTCGGAACTAATGAAGTTAAATTTCAAAGGTAAATAACAAAATGGCGGACTTTGAAAAAAAGTCATTTTATTTTAGCAAAGAAAGGGTTGTAAATTAAAAAGTTGGGGGTGAAAAAAATTCTTGTTAGTACCGACGAGAACTATAAGTATGTTGAGCAGCCTGTTAAAATTTGAAAGAAATCGGTGTAGTAGAAAAAAAGTTAGGACCCGGGCCGACCAGAAAAACAATGTTTTGAGAAAAACGCATTTAAAATTCAACAAATCTGAGAGAGCGGACTCCGAGGCGCTCTAGGGAAACTCGTTATAACTCCCGAAATATTTCGAATTTCTGTCTGATTTGCATAGTATATTTTCAAGACATTGTACTTTCCAAATTAAGTAAAAACAAATTTTTTTTTTGATGAACCCGAGTTCTGAACTACTACCTTAACGGAACCTTCGTAGGGCGATGAGAATGAGATTTCTATATTATCATTTCATACCCAAAATATAAGAACAGGTGTTTAGGTCTTTAAATAAAAAAGAGTCTTTAAATAAAAAATTGATTTCTTTCCATGGCTTGACGTTTCTGCATGCGCTAGAATTTTGAAATGAGTGATTTAGAAGTTCGGCTGTGGTTGCTTGAATATTTGAAGGAGCTATAGAAATCTCTAGATGAAACATGGATACGTTTGATATCTCCGTATCGAAACGTATTGGTTCTCCATAAACGAGTTCGGCTGGCGTTGTGTCCATGTCTTCTTCCATGCCGTTCGAAAACCAAGTACGTACAACCGGTAGATTGTGTAACCAATTTTATCGTTGGCAGATTCTGAGTTGTTGAGTGGAAATTGATTATAAAGTTAAATATTGATTAAAGCCTTTAGAAGTTAGACTATATGTTTTTATGTGTTCGAATTAATATAAGGGTGCTTGAAAAGTGGCGATAAGTACATGTCGTTCAATTTTGCATGCCCATGTGTACAGTCTTTGTTTTTCGACAGTCATTCAAATCGATTTTTCAATAGCTTTTGCGATGCCTTAATTTCGAAATGTGTCAGGGAAAATAAAAAAATGGAATATACGTTTTCTGAGTGAAACTAACCGTATAGATTCAGTGGGATCTAACTATATTCTCTGCCGTGATAGTGACGTTGATGGTTTGCTGAGTAATTACTCTAATTCTGTGTCGTTTTGCTGTGCTGTTGCTAAACTTTGTGTAGTGACTGATTCAGAAATCGCATATTGATTGCGGGAGAAGCGTATCTGCAACGATTTTCTGGTGTTCTGAAATGTGTCTGATATCCAAAGTAAACTAAGCGATGAAATTCAAACGACGCGTCGCGACGGAACTGCCAAGGTTAGACTTGTTCTGTGCGTTGGATAAAAGCATGCCGTAGCCACTTAATATTTTATTGTGTCGAATATTGCGAGTAATGCAAAGTCATATGTAGATAATTTCTATGTTAATGGTGGAGGCTTTTTGCACTGATGAACGCTAATGGTTGCCAATTTTTTTGACGACTGTATATTGTAATAAGGACAGCACCTATGTTTGGAAGGCGTCTGTAAAATGGCACATTCTGTGTTTTTCTATCTGGATGTACCAGTAATGTTGTTGTATCAAGAAATCTTCGTAAACTTTCGGTAGTAGTCGGAAACTCAATACTTAGGATAGCGTTAATCTTATCTTTTGATGGCATTACGCCGTTCTTGCTGACGGTGTGGCCCAAGAAATTTACCTCGGTTAGACCGAAATTCGATTTTGTGGGATTAATGACTAATCCGTAATCTTGAAGATATTTAAATAAAATTTCAAAATGTTGCAAATGTTCGCGCTCATTGGCTGAAACTACCAAGATATCGATATATACGAAAAAGAATGGAATACTTCGTGTTACTTCATCGATGAACCTTCGAAACGTTTGATATGAAGTCGATCCGTAATCGCTACAATTGTATACATAACATTAAAAATTCATTTAAAGTATTATTTTCTCAGAATAATAATAACTGCTATACTTGTTGTACTTAAATATATTTCGATAGGTAAGATCACACTCTGTAATATATATTGAAATATTAATATTACTCACAGTAAAGCAAAAGTAGTAATTTTTCGACACATATCATACCAGCAATGGCTAAAATTTCAGCAAATCAGCGTAAGGTAGCAACAGCTTTGATTTGAAATACGCTAAGGCAACCCATTTAGGGTTGGTAAAAAGTAAGCCAATTCATATTAAGCCTATTTTTGGAACGAAGTTCCTTACGTCAGGCTTGGAGAAGATAGGAATTTTGCTGCGGGACCTAACTGAAAAAAAGTTATAGTAAAACCGTAAGAAAAAACCCGTAAGAAATAACCCGTAAGAAATAACCCGTAAGAAATAACCCGTAAGAAATAACCCGTTAGAAATAACCCGTAAGAAAAAGACTGTAAGATCGCTAGTTATAGCCTACCTTTAGGTTTTGCAGAATAATTAGGCATGAAAACCTGTAACATTATTGTGTATGCAAATTAGTTTTGAGTGAAATGCGGAACACATAGAGCGCGATAGACTGCAAACTACATCTGTCAAATATTAAAATACAGACGTTCTTATGGACACTGTTATTTTGACAGCTGCACGACTACACGACTGCAGGCCGACAGTTGTCGTTCCCGCTAACTTGAATATTTTCTATATTTGCCAACGGCAGTAGGACGACAGTAGAGTTTTCTTAATACTTATCTTTGTACTTAAACAAAACCAATCGAGCGAAATTCTGAGAGAAAAAATCAGGACAACCTTCATAAAATTAAGCACATTTTTTTTGCAAATTGTATCGATTCTACATTATCCGAAGGAACTTCGTTCCTACCTGGTGTCAAATTGTCAATATTTGAAACAGCCTCTTTCTTCTTCTGATCAAATTTCAAAAAAAAAATTCAAAAAAACAACAATTTCACATATTATAATACAAGTCAATATTAACATCTTCAAGAAAAGCTCTTAAGCCAATAAATGCATGCTAAAATCTCAATCAAATTTCAATGATTTCAGCGAACTTTGATTTTTTTCGATTTCGGCTCACTTTTTGAGCGCTAGATTATAAACAGTTTCGACGTCACATTTATAAACTCATAACTCGTCACCAGTTGTAATGCATTTGATGTTTTTGCGACGTTGATTTTGCAAAAATACTCGGATATTTCGACACAAAGACATGCTTCATACCCAAATTGTGAGGAGTCGATTCCTATAAGTGGTGGAAACCCTCCGCTATCTCTCTTGTGCCAATACGATGATAATCAAGCACTGCTTCATTAACGTATTCGAAGTCGTCATATGAGGTGGCTACGTCCATCGCATGAGGCAGCGATGACTTTAGGATCTTCAGTAAATATTTTGTGCCACGCAAATACTAGTGTTCGTGAGAAATCAGATTCTAATATAGTTTCAATGTTTTCTGATGCCATTGGACATACAAAATTTTAAGCGATTGTTCAAATTTTGCCATAAAATGCAGGCAAACGTTTCGCATCGTACGAAAACAGTTGCCAAACACATACTAATCGACATGTGGTGATTAAACATCACTTGGTCATAAGATTATAGTAATCTTGGAAGAAAAATTTTAATTGATTCAGTTTCAGCGCGCAATTTAAATCGGCCAGTCCGGATCAAATTTGATCGTTAAGTACAAGTATTATATTTCAAGAAGCAAAAGCTGCGTTATTAAAATAAAAAGCAATCTTCTTACAAATTTGTGTATTTACATACCATATACTTTAAGCATCTGCTCCACTGACTCGCAAACCGATAATAAAGCCAATATTTTTTTTTTGTTTTTTTACAATAATGAACCATAACAATTCGCAATAGAAGTGCGACGATGAAATATTCATGGTTATTAATACTACCTTAACCCGATTCACGACCGACTAAACACTTTATAGCTTTTAAGAAGAAAATCCAGGAGGAAAATATGAAAGAAAAGAGAATTTTATAAATGGAATGAAAATTCAAAGAAATTAAATTATTGCACAGAGTTTACTCAAACATGCAAGCAATCAGCCATTAAGACACAATGCAAAATCAGTCGTAACAATAAGAATGCCGATAATAATAAAGCCAACAACCAGCACTTACACTCCATAAGCAAGCAGCAAATGCCAAACAAAGAAAAGCGAGAAGCAAGTTGATTTTAATTCCCATTCAAGTGAATTTTCCAGCAAATTGCTGTCAACGCACGCACACACAGACACTCATGTATACATGCGCAACCGAGCATAAGAAAAGCAAACAAAAGGATGTGGAAACGCAGATAGAAGGCATAAGTTCAATGTACACTGCTTTTGCGTGTGTATGTGCGGCTGCTGGAGTGTGGGTGTTAAGAGGTATGGGGGTGAGCATATTGCTGAGAGAAATTGCACCTACGCAATTTAATTTCGATATGCTTGCGTGGAAAATATGGCGCGACAGCGGAACGGCGCTCGTCTTCGTAACCCGTGTAGCACGAAGGAGCGCCTAAGAAGCAAAAAAAAAGGATGCAGTGTACTCTGGGTACTTAGTAAACTAAATTATATCTGCATACTATTAGAGCTGGTCGATTTTTTATATTTAACATCGCGTATGCGGGAAATGTTCTTTGCATCATTCTGAATAACTTTGCTTAGAGAAACCGGTTTCGAGTTAGTGACTTTTAAGTCGAAAAATATGAATAATCTGTTGTATGAGAGTTATTTGAAATAATTGTTCGATCTGAACAATACCAACATATGATCAATAGATAATTTTATTCAGAAGCTTACGAAAAAAATTTATGATCCCTAAAAAACTTCGCCTGAAAAATGGCTGACTGAAAAGCAGTTTTAGACCCATAGTCTGTTAAGCAAAGTTGTACAGAAAGATTCGTAAAAGATTTCTCGCATACGCATTTTTTTTTTCATTTTTTTGGCTCGCTGTAAATCGAATCGCTCTAATAAATAAATATATATGTATAAGAAGTTCACAGAGATTCTTGCTAAAAATATAATGACATGTCTTTATAAATATCAATATAAGGGCGAAAAGTTATTTTGGTGGAGCAATGTTTACGTCTTCGTCTTCTATACGCTTCAAGAGCTATTTTATAAAGCCGAACTCAACACTGATTGGAAATTTTGAGCACATTTGTTAATAAAATGATTTTAATGAAACTAATAGGCTCTTTTATTTGCCTTAGAATTACATTTTATTTGAACGAAACAATTCGAGATACACTTTGTATCCGCTCGAAATTGCGAAATTGACTAAAAAGTTTGTACAACGAGTCAACAGGGAAATGTGAGATAATTGTAATCGTAGTACTATGAGAACAAATGTAATAGATATACTACATATGTGTAGTATGATATATCCACAACTGGGGCTACTAGTAGCATATTTCGACAAACAAAGGGAACCGAAAGGCTTACCCAGCACAGAACTCAACTCTGCACCTAAAAAATAGAGTGCTAAGAATGTTTTTAGTGACTCTTATATTTCGAAACTACAGAACGCTCTAGACTGCGAAATTCTTTCAGAAGCAAATCCTGAAATATTAATTATATCTGACTTTGGCAGGTCAGAATCATACAAAGAGGTTAGATAGTAAATTCAGTAAAGAAGTTAAAAAATACTATATCTATACAAGATATATGTATTTATATGATACTACCTATATATGTCTATCCACCAATAGGCAAAATCATTGTATGAGACGTACATATTTATGTACTGTATTGATGCCCTTGAAGGTATGATAAAAGGTCTCAATATAGTTTAATGATTTACATAGTAAACTACTAAATTTTGTGACCCCATAATAATTTCTTCGCACAATAAGTGTAAAATGAAGAGTCTTTGTAGTCTTAAGTCTTATTGAAGTTAACATGAGATCTTTCAAAGATCTAATGCTTAGGTTTATAATGATGGCTTTCTTTTTTATTATGCGGACATAAGCCTTTAACGTCTTATATGTAAATTAAGCGAACAACTAGTGAAAATTTTGAAAAAAAACCAACTATATTTCTTAGGCGTTTGCACTAGACTTGCGTGCCTTAATCTGTTAGAAGTATTTGTACTCGAATAAAATGAATGTGAATTATAAATTCGGCGTCTAAATATATATAGCCCGAATCATATCAGATATTATATTCAATTTATTTACGTCTTCAAAGTGGTCTCGTTATTTACTATAACCATCTTTCTAAATAATCTGTTGCCAAGTTATTAAGCATGTTGTTCTTGCTTTGTTTTTTGGAGCTGCAGTTAGCATTTTTACATAATTTTGTGAAATGCTGCCGGAATGACAATCACTGACTGGATAAAAAGTCGTCTCCGTTTCAGTTACTTAGATCCGAATGGAAACTGTATAATGTTTCTTTCGTTTCTTTAGCGTATTTCATTCTGAAACTCCATCGTTTAACATAACACATATTTGAGTTTTGAAAAAATTAAAAAATCTCACAAAGCCAATATTGAAGACCAGCAAGAGTGAAACGATGGAGTTTCAGAATGAAATACGCTAAAGAAACGAAAGATCATATCGACTTTTGGATGTGTTTCTTTAGTAAGAACCTCTACTACAAGCTTGTATATCTAGCGGGAATTCGATTTAGAGGAGATGACGAAAGCTTCTCTGTAATATGTAGCACGAAGTATCTATTTCGAACATAATCTTACTCATTTTTTCGATGTTGTCATCGTTAGACCACGATTTGAAGATCAAATTGGTTGATACAATATTTCAACGACCACACGAAACGAACTAAATGCTTAGATACTTAGAATTATAGTTTTATACGACGAAAATATAGTTAATCCTTGAGGTCCTTGTACGCAGCTTAACAAAATTCACTTATGTAGACAGTCCATTAATTATTGTTTAAGTGCAAAAGTAGGTAGCTCGTCAAAAGGTTCACTTCCACAAGTTTATTTTTTTCTCGCCTGAAATAGTAGAAAACTTTATCTCAAAATAATGCATTTCAAATCAGTTCACACTATGAAAATAACGTTTCAAATAAAAAAGTTTATATTTTATTATTTATTATATTTTGATTTATAACAATTAATTTGTATGCTATCCTAGTGGTCGGATATCGGCAATTCCGACGATTAGGTTTCTTGGGGAGAAAAGCACGTGTACAAAATTTTGCATTAGTATCTCTAAAAGTGGGCTACGAATGAGGAGACAGACATGGCTAAATCGTATCTGTTGCTCAGCTGATCTTATACTCATCTGTCTGCTTCCGACGTTTCCTTCTGTGTATTAAGCAAACTTAATATGCCGTGTTCAGGAGTTAAATACTCATCTTCAAAGTGAGCTTGTTTTGGGTCACTTCATGCTTTTCAGGGACTATTATGCTTTCCGTCGTATTGTCGCAAAATTCAGTCGAAAATACTTTTAGTTTTTTAATTTAATTTTGGTGCTCAATGGTTTCATGGAATATTTGCCGGAACGGATAATTGAAGATTGGAAGAAACAACAAGTTATATTCAGGATGGAGAATAAGTTGGCTGCGAATTTATTTGTAATCCTTTGGTAGGAACAAACCCGTTATTTGGTGGATAAAACTTCATGCATAATATGTCCAAATGTGATTAAGAAACACAACTCTAATGCTTTCGTGACGATTTCCATAAAGAATTTAACTTAAGGGGGTATAAAGTGTCGTAAAAAAAGGCAATTAATATTTTTACTATCCATTTTTTTACTAGTTATTTGCTAATTTTAGAAGAGTACAGAAAAAAATTCAAAACTAAAAAAAGTAAAAAATTTCAAAAATTATGAGCTGACGAAGTGGAGGGTCTCTATAAAGTTCCACGTGACCATACCCATGATTTCGACCCACCTAGTTATCTGAAAGCAAAAACATAAGATTATTAATCTAGAATAATGTCGCAATGGCCGGAACTACGGAAAAGTGGGAAAAAATTTGTTTCACAAAATGGCGACTGCCTGAAAAAAAAAGTTTTTTTAGATAACTTTTTCTGACTACTTCGAAAATTAAAAATTAAAAATAATAAAATTAAAAATTTGGGGATGGGTTCTATAGTTCCAACTATAGATAAACCTATAAAGAAGACTATATAAAAATTTCTAGTAAATCGGTTAAGTAGAACCTGAGAAATCGTGGGTATCGTTCCGAAAAAGTCAGTTTTGAGAAAAACGCGTTCAAAGTTTTGCTTAAAGTCATTTGTTCGATTAGTTCCGGCCAAACCAGTTTGGATGCCGGGTCAGAAAAATGCCTATATCTCCGAAAATAATTTGAATTTTGAAAAATCATCTTGTACACATATTCGTGAATAGTTAAGCTTTGAAAATAAAAAAAAATCCGATTTTTTTAAATTTCTAGACCAGAATACCCCCTTAATTTTTCAATGTTGTCAAATAATTTCTACACTTGGATGAGTATGAGAAATAGGTATGTTTTTAAAGATCTAACGTATTCTTAAATGAAGTTAGATACCAGCTTTTTCTATGCTGAACCTCAAATAGCCAAGTTCCTATATTCTTTATTAACACAACATGTTGCTAGCAATTGAATTTATTACAGACTGGTGAATTTTTAAACATTTAAGGTTTTATTTCTAGATTTGCCTTTGGTAGCTTTAATTTGCAAGATAACAGCCTCTCATGCTCATACATATATAGAGTAGATAGATACATATACTTATAAGTGCTTCTATCGTGCTCTTAAAGATGCGTTCACTGCTTTTTTACCTGCAGCCATATGTGCTTGCTGTGCCTTTTAATAAATGGAATTAATAAAGCATATTACTCCACATATGCACATACAAACACACATGCACGTGATAAACGACTAAGCAAAGCACTTTTTGCATATTAATGAAGAACACGAGGTACGCAAATAACAACAGCAACAATGCAATGAATCTCCACATTTATGTCTGACTGAAGTGAATTTTATTAAATAAAGTTGGGAATTTTATTAGATTAAGTGGAGTACAATAAAAAATTCACAGCAGTCGAGTGCATTTCTTTCTTCGAGTACCAGCAGCACACTTTAGTGCGTTCAAGCACGCATGCGGGCATGGAGATGTATCCGACTGTGTACCTGTGTGTGTGTATCTGGCAAGGGAGCAGTAATTTCATAATTCATGAGTACGAAGTAATTTTTATATAATATTTATAATATTACATTACGTTAATGCCTGTTGTATGTGTGGGCACGCATTCTAAAAAGTTAAGCGAAACTTTAGCATTGTGAAAATAATTTCTTCCAAAAATATTTTTTCCCAAGAAATACAGCTTTTGAAAGAGTTGATAAAATTGAAAGAAATATTCAGCGTATAATAGTTTAAAATAAACTAATTAATCTATTACTTATTGCGTTTCGAAATTCAACTATTTTAGATTTTTTTTCGATTTTAACAGTTGATAGCCTTACTTTTTATACTCTTGCAACATGTTGCTACATATTATAAAAGTTCTGTTCATGTAACGGTTTTCTGTACGAGTATCATTAAAAACTTCTTCTTCTTCACTGGCGTGGAAACCGCTTACGCGGTGCCAATTCTCCACCTGCTCCTTCCAACGGAGTGGAGGTCTTCCTCTTCCTCTGCTTCCTCCGGCGGGTAATGCGTGAATACTTTCAGAGCTGGAGTGTTTTCGTCAATTCGGACGACATGACCTAGCCAGCGTGGCCGCTGTCTTTTAATTCGCTGAACTATGTCAATGTCGTCGTATATCTTATAAAGCT